>NW_019385707.1:17181-30344 GCF_000671375.1 Centruroides sculpturatus | reverse complement strand
ACCAGCACTTTCACTGGATAGAGGTCGCTTGGTAAAATATCTATCCAAAGAGGTTTGGCTTTGCCTACTTTTTAAAATGTTTCTAAAATGACTTAGGCAAATGTCATTACTCCGAGCAGCAATACGGCCAGTGTGAACCTTTTTGGGATGTTTCTTTTCAATAAAATCAGTCACTTTCTGATAATACTTCAAGATTTCCTTTATCCAGCGAGATCCTTCCACGACGAAGCAAACACGCAAACTGACAAGTGAGATCGATGAACAGAAGTGAATTAAAAAATGGCGCTGCGAACTAATGTAACGTCGTATGGTGAAGTTTTGTTCGTATCATGGAGCAAAAATATGTTCGAATTTCATGTCGTATCCTGGAAATTTCGTATGCTGGCGCGTTCGTATCCTGAGTTACCACTGTATATAAATTGCAGATTTTTAGCAATATTATAATTTTTTTCTTTTAAATTATATTTGTATTAAATTCATTTATATATTTTATTTAATACGTTTTTATTTTAGAGTATTATTAAATTGAAATTTTTACAGAACGTTTTAAAATTATAACAGTGTGTTTTGAATTTCCTTTGTCATAAAAGAGAGATTTAAACGTTTGGAATTTCCTTTAAATGAGAGATTTAAACGTTACTGGTCAAACTAGTCCTGACATACGGGGAGTTCTGTTCACCTGACTGGGTTGGCGTCGTGTTTCGTTCACGTCATGATAAAGATGATATATCCTTTCATAAATGTTTCAAATGATTTATTTCTTAACAAACGAATAACTTATTGTATGTCTGTATTAAAGTATATCAAAAACGTTTGGATTTAATTTATTTTCGATAAAAATGTTGTTTTCAATATAAATACTTTATTTCGAAACAGTATTGTACTAAATTTTTCGAGAGTATTAAACACAAGATCGTGCTATTAAATCAATCACGTGGTTTCTTTTCCATCTTTATTTAGTTGATACGGTATTTCTACATGTTTCGGGCTTTTGGCCCCTCATCAGTCAACTAAAACAAAAAAGTAGTATATACAGCATTTAAAATATTATATTTTACAAGTAAATTGCACAAACAATGTAAAATACATGTATATAATTCACAAGTACCATTAACCATGAAATGGCACTTGTACACTATAAGTTTACATTTACAAACTAGAAGAATGAGGTGGTTACACGGACATTTTAATCTAATATATAATCGAGACGGGTTGATAATAATAATAATAATAATAATAATCAGCGCAGAGCCCAAACGGTTAGGAGTTGAAAGTTGAAATTTGGTACACAGTTAGGGTACGTCACGAGAACGCACACTAAGAAGGGATTTTTCGAAATTCCCCCTCCGGGAGAGTGAAAGACAGGATTATGACTTAACACTTCCATCAACAATGGAAGTTTTAAGTAACAATGGAATTGTTAAGAGAAAGCGACGTGCAAGATTTACAGGCGCAGATGCAGTTTTTTCGTTTTTGCGAGAAATCGAACATATTTTTAGAACAATCTAAAACTTCTCTAATTAGTCTGGAAACAAGGGGACTCAATTCTTGCATTCTGTGAAAACGGGTAAGGTTGACTGTAACGTAATAATCTTTATCTTAGTTATCGTTACTTTTGCCCGAACAACGCCGGGCCCACCTGCTGGTTTTCGATACATCTAGTTAAAATTATAAAGCGATATATAAAAAATACATAAAACTATAGGTATTTAATAAATATTAAGTCTTACTGTTGATTATATTCATTCCTCTTATCAAAGGCGACGAATATACGTTAAGTCCTTTCGGGTGTATTTGTTGGCTCATTTACAAATTTAAGAACTTTCTCAGAACTTTTTGGTTGAACTTTTACTTAGTATTATCAGGTAGTGTTTCTGACTATTCACGACAGCCAGAGTTTACATAATCAAATAGGGTAGCTATTAAATAGTCAAACGAGCTGAAAAACGTTCCGATGGAGTCCAATAAACCTCCAAGAATGTACTACTACTTTTTAAATTTTTTTTCCTTTTATAATACATTTAACCAGTTTTTATTTGTTTATGCTTAAATTTTTATTTATGCAATTTTTTAAAGACAAAATATGAAACATGTGTTAATTTTCGAATTTTTAAGAAAATAGAAACACTTTATACATATGTAAATATTACCGTAATATTAACCACATGCATTCATATTATATTCACTAGCCACCGCTTTTTTAAGTCTATTTTTAACAACATTTTCCTGATTGGTCGAATCATTCATACAGTTGTAATGCTATGTGGAGTTAATCAATATAAAATTATCTTACACATTGCACGCATGGAGTGTTCTACGAGCGTAGTCCTCACCAATTTCAAGATGAATCAAATAAAACTTTACTTTATTTTCGTATTACTTATTCCTATTGCTGACTTTGCAGTTGTTGAAGATTCATCTAAATTGATCGAAGGTATAGTTTCCGATGACGTAGAAAAAGCTGGTCGTATTTTAAACGGTACTTATAATTTATTTAAGTATGTTACGACTAACGTTGCTCGATTGACGCTTCCTTATATGTTGAAAATTGCTGAAGAAGTAAACGTATCCCGCTCGTGTGTAAGAAGTGGGATGCATTTATTGAGCGCTTTAAAACAAAATAAAGGCTGGACAATAAAACGTAAGTAAATATTACTGTTATGCTAAAACAATAATTTGTTTTAATGTAAATAAAATAGATATTTATTGTTATACTTTGATTTCAAATCTTATGAAATGTATGAAAACGTTACTTAGAATGAAAATTTATACTATTTTTACACGTGAGACGAATGGTATTGGGAAAAAATTAATGTCGTTAGTCGTGTAGATCTTCATTTATTCATAACGACAAATCACGAGTTAGTGTATAAATGAATAAAAAATAAATCATATTAATTATGAAGATACAATTAAAATTTTAGGAAAAACGTGTAAATTATTGTACTGTACTTTACGTTCAATCCTTGTACTGTACTTTGTGTGAAATCATTCCTGACTCGGTTGATGATAAAACTACTCTATATATGCTCTTCTGCACCATTTGTATCCTTCTAAAAATCATATAAAAATTTAAACACGTTTTAAATAGCGAAATATATAAGCTATTCACAAAATTAGTCATGCTTTTTTACATCTGATTTTAATTTTATCTCTTACATATTTTCGAATGATTGGTATTTTAACAATTGTACAGACTTATGTGACCGCAGTGTCGGCACCACTTTGATGCCTTGTCAGGATGACATTACTGTGTCTTGCGGACAGACACAGAAACCGGATTGCCCGTTTATCTCGTTATTTCGAACGGTCGCGTTTGCGGACTTGAGGGTCCACGATGGAGACAGAAGGAGCGAACCAGAGGAAATACACTTTACAAGTTTTCATATAGATAAAAATACCCGTTTATTATTCGATATGGACTATTTACAGATTTAATTTAGTAGATGCTTAGCCAAAGCAAATCTGAAGCTGGCATATTACGTAACTACTACAACCCTAACAACGACTGATGGTAAGAAAGAGAGTTTAGTTTAATTTCGCGCGAGGATAAATACCTGTAGAATTCACAAAATGATAGTCGGAGTTTTCATACGTAGGAAATCTTGAAGTGGCGACGAATTTTTCGGAGTGGCGGCGATCAGGTACAGTTAGGGCGGCGACGAATAGCAAGCGGCGGCCAATACATGCACAGTTCAAAGTTATCTCCAGGACACTGTGCGACTCATCGGACCCCCTTTTATTAGGGGGTCTGAATTGGGGTTTTTCCATAGATTTTTTATGAATTTTTTCTATCACCGGTCCAATAGTTGAATTTTCTGTCGCATATTCCGGGTGACACACTCGATGTATCATCTTCAACCAGGAAATAAGTTCGTGGAAAACAGTTTAATTATCTTTAAAAATGTCAGTTTTTGTTTTATCTCTTTAATTTTTTTCTCTCAACACAAAATATATTTAAACAAAATAATTCCACTAAGTTCGGCTCTCACAGTTATATAACAAATACAGAATTTCCTGATAATAATTGAGCTGTAACATTTCTACCTTGATCTTTTGGGTTAAATCATAACTACTTGGACATTTCCTACACATTAATTTATAGCTTTTTGATTGTTGCTTCAACTATTTATCTGTTTATACTTTTATCTGAGGAAAAGTATATCATATAAATTTAATATTAAAAAAAATTTTTAGTATATAAATTTAATATTAAAAAAATTTTTTTACTATTTAAATTTAATATTAAAAAAATTTTTTTTGAATTATATCGAAATAAAGACCGATACATTATAGATTATATTTAATTTGTATAAGAATTTAATAATACAAAACGGAATTTAATAATACAAAACGATAACACAACTGTTAAAAATTCGACTGAGTTTAAAAAAAAAACGCTTTGTTCTTAAAGAAAAATATGATTGGCTGTTAGTTTTTAACGAAGATGTGATTGGTTAGTATTTTATATAAGTTACTTTTTTAAAGAAAATTAGTTTTATATTTAAGCTGCAATCATGGGGATGTACGGTTTTCTGGTTATCTACGGAGACTATAAAATATACTCATCTTTTTCAATTCTGTACCATACTTTGGACGCTTGCGTTTCTGCGGTAAAAAATTTCTCGTTCGATGTTCCTGATAATTTTCCATTTATTCTCTGCTATTTCAAAGTCAAAGATATTTGTAAAGGAGAAGGAAAATACAGTTCTATAATTGTTGGCAAGGATGAAGAAATTAACGAAGTATGTAGTGGATTATACGGTTCGTTCGAACGGTGTGCGGAAGATATGAGAGAAATATGTTTAGAAAATGATAAGAAAACTTTAGTAGTGTTTAAAGAGATAAGTCCAGAAATGAAATATTATAAATTTTTAAAATTTTTATAAGGGTGACAAGGTTGATTATTATGTATTTCAAACATCCCAGTACTTGTGTAATCGCCATTCCTTCCCAATCTGGAAAAACCACATTGGTGAGGAAAATGATTCACAACAAAATTTATGAAAATCCTCCGAAGAAGATTTTATGGTGTTACTCCGTATATTTACCGTTTTTTTCAAGAAGAAAAGGATATGACATTTATGTACGGCTTACCCGAATCTGTTCAAGGATGGGATTTGATAATAATCGATGATCTGATGCACGAACTGTCTCCAAAAACAGCATTTTTGTTTACGATAGAATCTCATCACTGTAATGTAAATGTGATTTTAATAATAAAAAATTTGTTTACGAAAAATAAGATTATGAGAGATATAAGTTTAAATACACATTATTTGTTTTTATTTAAAAATAATCATGATGAAAGTCAGGTGAATTGTTTAGGTCGCCAAGCTTTTGCGGGAAAATTTAATTTTTTCATGGATGCATATAAAAAAACGAAAGAAAAGAAATTTGGTTATTTGTTATTAGATTTTCATCTTAAAACAGATAAGAAATTTTCTGTGAGAGATTCTTGTTTTCCCGACGAACGAGGTATTTTTTGGATTTACTTACCGATAAAATGAAAAACGTAAAGAAAAATTATCATATGCTAGCACTTTTAGCAAAGACTACTCCTTCACAACGGAAAGCCATATTGAAAGACGCTACTCCCAATCAAGTTAAAGTGTTGTGTGAAATATGCGATAATTTGCGGAGAGGAAATATACCCACCGATGTTCGTACATTACGAAAATATAAAAAAATTATCAGGAAATTAAGCGAAAAACGTGTTCCTTTAAATACCAAGAAAAAATTTTGGTTAATCAATCTGGTGGATTCCTTCCTCTTCTACTGGCGCCGTTATTGTCTATGGCAGGAGGGTTAATCGGTAAAGTAATAGGAAAAAGAATCTAATGGCGAAGCAGATGGCCTTAGTTTCCTCCCGAATTACTGATGAGTTATCAAAAGCCTGAAATAAGAATTGGTTCTAATATCGAAGAATTACTCGAGAGTACAAATTCACCTGATGACGATAAAGTCAAGTTATTAAGTCAATTGATTTCGAGATATCAGAGAACCGCTCACGCTCCTAAAAAACCTGTCAGAGTATCGGTCGTATCTAACCAAAATGAAGAAACAGAATCTCAACCGAAAGAAAAAACTGATGATGATGATGACGGATTTATGAAACAAATAATTATATCGGTACCTCAATTATATCAAAAATATATACCTCATTTAATCGCTAAGTTGGATCGAAGTCATTACAAATGGAATTCTAAAGGTGAATTAACAATCGATGGAAAACCTGTCATCGAAAGTCATATAGTAGATTTAGTTTCGTATGTAATGAGAAATAGAAAAACTGCATTACCCCCCGTTGGTTTTAAAGACTTTTTGGATGGCTTAAAGAAAATAAATATTTCTAGAGAGTGGATCGGAAACAAAAGTTTGGCAACAACACTGGAAAAAATATACTATCAACGAACATCAGTCGAAAATCCCAAAGAAATTTCCTCTCATCACTCGAAAAAATCTAAGAGGAAGAGGAAGAAAAATCTCGAATGGAAAAACTTTTGAAATCGATATACTATAATCCTAAATCTCCAGCGACTTTTGGTGGTGTGAGTAAATTAGTTAAAAAATCAAATTTGCCGCGATCTGTTGTTAAAAAATGGCTGTCTTCTCAAGTAACTTATACGCTTCATAAACCTGTAAGAATTAAATATTCGCGACGAAAAACTATAAGTTTTTATCCTAACGACTTATGGCAGGCTGATTTAATTGTATTAACCTGTCAGCTGTGCATCGCGATAATCTGAAACAACACCATTGTCGCGTGATTTTCTGGTTTTTATAGTAATTTTTAAATTTGCAATATTTCACTTATAAATTGTTGTACATCTGATCTGTTTTTTGCCTTTTATTATTCACATATCACACTTTACGATTGTTAACTTCAAAACATTATGTACATGAAAAAAAATTTATAAAATTCGAGAATTCAAAAAATTAAAAAAAGAAATTTTTTTAATAAACATCCGATTAATCTGTTATATATGTTAGATAGATAGGTCTATATACACAAATATAAAAAAATTACAGCTTTTTAAACCGATGTAGAAAAATAATACGACCTATAGATTATAACGCCGATTGGCGTGTAAAAGGGGTGGTGGTTATTCTAAATTTAGGTCAATACACTTTTTAGTATTGATGATGTATATTTGATTCTATTTATGTTATTTACACTATTGTACTAACAGTGGTATATATCAAGTGATTATTACTTTAATATATTAAAGATTATACGTGTATTTTTTACATATTACGAAAGTTGCATGATAACCGGAAGTACTTTGTTTTTTAAAACATTTATAATTGAATGGTTTTAAAAACATGCTTATTTGTTAAATAGGTTGAATATTTATAAAAGTTTACTAAATTGAAGCTAAAAATAGACGAGAATAATGATTTATAATTGTTTGTTTACGTTTGTAGCTAACAATGTAGCACCGATAAAAATAACTTTTTCCCAGAAAGTTCCCACCCCACAAACCCAAGTCAATGCTTATTCGTTAAAGGATAGTCATTTAACTATAATATACCAATTAGAGGACAACAGACGTGCCAACAAAAATTTTATTGTCCAATAAACGAAAGAAGGGTCTCCCATAGACTTAACATGGAAAGGAGGAGTTATGTGGGTAAATTTAAAAATAGGGAGTGGTAACAAATATCTTATTCGTTGAAACAGACTTAGTCTATGTAGATAAATACCAATCAGTGCTTAAATCGCCACCAACTAGTTAATTACGAAAAAAAATTGACACTTACTCCAATTGGAGTACTGCGCAACAGTTTAACTAAAACCGGTTACTCCAATTGGAGTGCCGCGCAACCGACTGGTTCATATGAAAATATATAAGATTCTGCTAATGGGTCTTTTTAAACACATTAACAAAATCTTGTGTCTCTGATACCCTCAGTTTCCATACAGTTTCAGACAATGTACAGACATATATTTCATCCTCACTAAGAAGACTGAATCCTTATTTTGAGCATCTGCAGCTGAAAAAAATATTTGTTACAGCCCGATGATATACGGCAATTGGAGGCGTGTTATTGCAATGTATCGGGTAGTTAAGATGTTTATATTAATATATAAACATGTTAACAACGTTTGCGGGTGTGCGATGGTCGACTGAGTGCCTTCAATGAGAATTTACAGGACAAGGGCACTGAATGATCAGGGAAACTAGCTCGGAAATCACAGGTGGTGCAATGTGATTTCCAAATTAACAACACAAGCTGCCTTTTCGTTTACGATCCAACCTCATGTCGTCACTACTTAATCGACATTGGTAGCGACATTTGCCTTCTACCATATAACGCTGCCATGACATTTAGAGCACCCGCCTCATTGACACTTTATTCGGCAAACAATTCCCCGATAATGACTTATGGCACATAAACCATAACCTTGTCCCTAAACTTAAAGCGCCAATTTACGTGGCCTTTTGTAATTGCAAACGTCAGCAAATCAATAATAAGTACCGATTTCATAAGAAACTTCGGTCTTCTGATCGACTTAAAAAACGCCCACATCACAGACCCATTAATGCCCTTGACAACAGCAGGGTCTGCTCACCACGGCACGCAAACTAACATTACTTTAATTGCTTCTAATTCGAAATTCAGCAATATTTTAAACAAATATAAAAATATCCTTCGGCCATACCCATCTGACACCAAACCCAAACATAACATCGTCCACCGTAAAATTACCAAGGAGCATAACGTTTTTTGTCGCCTGCCATCTCAATCCAAAACAGCTGGAAATCGCGAAAAAGAAATTCTAGTTAATGTTAGAACTAAGCTTTTGTCGGCCGAGTAATTCCAATTGGTCCAACCCACTGCACTTGATACCCAAATTAAATGGGGACTATCGTCCCACCGGGGATTACCGGGCTTTTAATAGAATAACGGTACCAGACATGTACCCATTGCCTTATCTACAAGATTTTGCTCAGAATTTATACGGGAAGACTATATTATCCAAAACAGACCTAACGCGAGCATATCATCAGATCCTGGTCCACCCCAAAGACATACCCAAGANTAATAGATTAGTAAAAAATCTTTTTAAAAAATTTAAAATTAATCATTATTCGACTCATTCCAATACAAAAGCCGCTGTCGTTGAAAGATTAAATAAAACTTTGCGAAATAAAATATATAGATTATTTACTTATCGTAATTCTTATAAATATATCGATAAATTATCGGATATTGTGAAAAGTTATATTAATAGTTTTTATAGAAGTATCGGTATGTCTCTGTCAAAAGTTACTCCCCTACATCACAGCTCTATTTTCGAAAAGTTGTATGGCATAAAAGGAGAGAATACGTTTAAATTTAATATTGGCGACCTTGTTCGAATTTCGAAGATACGAAAAACATTTAGTCAAGGATACCTACCTGGTTGGACAGAAGAAATATTTATTATTAACGATCGTTTTTCGTCTCATCCTCCGACATATATATTGAAAGATTTAAATAACGAGATTTTGGAAGGAAGATTTTATACAGAAGAATTACAGAAGGTAACAAAACGATGCAGTCGGACTTTTTCGTCACTCTGATAAGCAACGCCAGGATGGAGTTATTTCCCGAAAATAAGCAGTCTCATTTCACTGTGAAAACGAGTACACCTATTGATTTACGGGGGAAATGGGTTGTAGGTCTGAGTGAGGTTATTATTCCTAGAAATTTGTTTAACATATCAAATCACAATAACGATTATACTATTACTTGACATAAAATTAGAAGAGAAAAAATAACCAATGTAACATGTGAGATTCCATTAACTAAAGGCGATGAAAATGAAAAAGGGACGCTTTTCGATTTGATAAACAAGAATATAGTTTCGTTAACAAGATCTAAGTTGGCAGAATTTATTTTAGACAAGGATTATAAAAACGTAAAACTAAATTTGGAAGAGGGATTCGAGTTGCATATTTCGAGAAACAATGCTCATAAGCTACTTTATTTTTTAAATTTACCGAACCAAGATATTACATTTAAACAACAGAGTTCCAGTTTAATATTGCAAGGAGCGAGTAAGAAATATCTATCAAATCCTAGATATTACAAAGACCAGTTTATAACTTTAATAGAAAGAAATAAAAAACTTGTGGAGGAAATCGATGTAGAGGAAAAAATTTTTATTCCCATCAGGTTATATTCCTCTGTTGAAAACTTTCTCGGAATTTTTAAATATATTAAATTAGCATTACTACCTAATAACAAAATCGTTTTAAAAGTTCATAAAAATATAACAATTGAATTCGGAAACGAATTAAAAGATTTGTTAGGATTTAAAAAAAGCAAATTTTCCGAAGGCGAATATGTGAGCGACTATCCCATCGAATTATCTGCCGGAATTTCAGAAATTTTTATTTATTCGAATATCGTTGCTTCTCATCGTGTTGGGGATATAACCGCTCCACTTTTAAGGGTTATACCTGTAATGGGGGAAAAGTCAGATCAAATAGTTAGGGTCTACCAATCACCTCTATACCTTCCTTTACGACGTAATTATATAGATACAATTGAAATCGAGCTGAGAACTGCTAGTGGAAAAGAAATCGTCTTTTTTGGAGGAAAGACATTATTAGTTTTATCTTTTAAACAGATATAAATATCGTATATTTTATATATTAACGTTAGTTCGTCTTTGTGAAGTAGAAAATGAAGCTCGATCCCCGAGATTGTATAGATTATTACTGCAATCAAGCAGGAGGAACGGTACTGACACACGAGTTTCCATTATTTACACGACAATTTGGAAGAGGGACTTATTTTGCTGGACCGCAAATACAGAGAGGATACGGATTTTTCGGGGATTTATTTCGTAAATCTATTCCTATTCTTAGTAGAGTAGGAAAGTATCTAGGGGGTAAAGCTTTAAAATTTGCATCGAATGTCGGATCGGATGTAATTGGAGGGAAGTCGTTTAAAGAATCTACAAAAAATCGTTTTAAAGATGTGCGATCTGAAATTAAGGAAGACGTGCTTAAAAAAGTGCAGACAGGATCGGGTATAAAAAGAAAACGACGAAAAAGATTAACTCAGTCGGAAAAGAAGAAGAAGCGAAAACTTAACGATATTTTCGGTAATTAAGAAACGATGAATGTCCATTCGTGTGGCTGCACCAAATCCGAATTAGATTTGTTTAAGAATGTGGGAATCCAACTGGCTATCGACAATACGTATGAAGTCACTGCGCATCCCGTCGCTGCAATTAATGACAGTAGATCACCTATAGAATTTCTTATATCAGGATCGGGTGAGCATTATATGGATCTACATTCGATTTATCTATGTGTTCAAGCGAAAATCGTAAAGAAAGATGGATCAAACCTTGGGTCGGAAGAGAAAGTTACTCCTGTTAATTATTTTTTAAATAGTTTGTTTTCTCAGTGTACTGTGTATTTAAATGACAAATTAGTAATTACGCAGGTTAATTACCCGTATCGAGCTATATTAGATGCCTTGCTATTTAATTCGAAAGAAGTGCAAGAAACTTTTTTAACGAGCGCGTTATTTTTTAAAGATACTGCTGGACAAATGGATTCGATAAATCCGTTAGATGAAAATAATACTAACTACGGATTAGTTAAAAGATTTAACATCAGCAAAGGAAGTAGAATAATAGATTTAATGGGACGTCTTCATATCGATTTAGCGAACCAGCCTAAGCTTCTAACGAACAATGTAGACCTAAGAATTAAATTGGAAAGATCTAAAGAAAATTTTGCGCTAATGGCAGATAACGACAACTATAAAATTATTATTAAAAACGCATCGCTGAAAATTAATAAAGTAGACGTTAGTTCGTCAATACAGATAGGAATTGAAAAAGCATTACAAACCGCTCTAATTAAGTTACCATTCAGAAGGACAGATGTTAAAGTCTTTACGTTAACTAGCGGGATTCAGTCTACAAGTATATCAAACGTTGTTATCGGTCAACTACCTTATAGAATAACTCTCGGATTAGTTTCTAATTCTGCATTTAATGGAAATGTGAAGCGTAATCCTTTTAATTTTAAAAATTATGATTTAAATTATATATGTTTATCAAAAGACAATCAAATGATACCTTCTAAATCCTATACTCTGGATTATAGCAATAAAATTTATGCAAGAAATTTTATCTCGTTATTCGAAGATACCAGATGTATTCATCATCACAAATCTATAAATATATCGTACGACGAGTACCGAGACGGTTATAATTTATATTGTTTTGATCTTACACCCGATAAATCAGGCTCCGAGTCGCACGTTAGCATAGACCAGCTAGGAAATATCTCTGTGGAAATAAAGTTTTCGAAGGCGATACCAGAAACCATAAACATTATTTGTTTGCTAGAATATAATAATACCTTAGAAATCGATTATTCACGAACCGTATTCGTCGATTATTAATTGAATGAATACCCGTTACGTTGTGGAGATTAGTAGCAAGCGATCCGAAAATAAAAAGAAATTTCGGAGGAGGTTTGCATTGGACGATCTACCGTTTCGAGTTGGTAATAAACAATCTTTTATAATTAATTTAGATGAAAAAAATAAGCCGGGAAGTCATTTGATATCGGTACTTTTTACCAAAGATAAAAATTCTTGCATTTATTACGATAGTTATGGATTAAAACCGAGGAAAGCGAGTATCATAATATTTATAAAACAAAATTCAAAAAGATATTGTTAGAATAATATTATTCATCAGTTTGTTTTCCTTAAACTGTGGTTATTTCTGCTTATATTTTTTATATAAAATTAATAGAAATCTATGTTTATCAGAACTGCATGTAACAGATAAATTTTATAACGATGAATTTGTTAAAAATTTTGTTAAAAATAATTTTCATTTATCAAAACCGATTGTAATAACCAATAACCAGTGTTGTAATTCAATAAAATAAAATCTATTTAAAATATGAAAATTGTGTTTTTTATTCACAAAACTTACTATTCATTTTTCTGCTATCCGAACCTCTGGCAGTATTTATACTGATACAGGATTTTCCTTAATAAACAAGTTATGCATTCACCCTGACCCACAAAAATAGGTAACCGGATTTTTCCAATTCGACTTGACAGGACATGTTACAGATTTTCCTATTCGACTTGACAGGACATGTTACGGGATTAGGTTAATCTATCAT
>NW_019385707.1:2850-12180 GCF_000671375.1 Centruroides sculpturatus | reverse complement strand
GATAAATCCGTTAGATGAAAATAATACTAACTACGGATTAGTTAAAAGATTTAACATCAGCAAAGGAAGTAGAATAATAGATTTAATGGGACGTCTTCATATCGATTTAGCGAACCAGCCTAAGCTTCTAACGAACAATGTAGACCTAAGAATTAAATTGGAGAGATCTAAAGAAAATTTTGCGCTAATGGCGGATAACGACAACTATAAAATTATTATTAAAAACGCCTCGCTAAAAATTAATAAAGTAGACGTTAGTTCGTCAATACAGATAGGAATTGAAAAAGCGCTCCAAACCGGTATAATTAAATTACCGTTCCGTAGGACAGATGTTAAAGTCTTTACATTAACTAGCGGGATTCAGTCTACAAGTATATCAAACGTTGTTATCGGTCAACTACCTTATAGAATAACTCTCGGATTAGTTTCTAATTCTGCATTTAATGGAAATGTGAAGCGTAATCCTTTTAATTTTAAAAATTATGATTTAAATTATATATGTTTATCAAAAGACAATCAAATGATACCTTCTAAATCCTATACTCTGGATTATAGCAATAAAATTTATGCAAGAAATTTTATCTCGTTATTCGAAGATACCAGATGTATTCATCATCACAAATCTATAAATATATCGTACGACGAGTACCGAGACGGTTATAATTTATATTGTTTTGATCTTACACCCGATAAATCAGGCTCCGAGTCGCACGTTAGCATAGACCAGCTAGGAAATATCTCTGTGGAAATAAAGTTTTCGAAGGCGATACCAGAAACCATAAACATTATTTGTTTGCTAGAATATAATAATACCTTAGAAATCGATTATTCACGAACCGTATTCGTCGATTATTAATTGAATGAATACCCGTTACGTTGTGGAGATTAGTAGCAAGCGATCCGAAAATAAAAAGAAATTTCGGAGGAGGTTTGCATTGGACGATCTACCGTTTCGAGTTGGTAATAAACAATCTTTTATAATTAATTTAGATGAAAAAAATAAGCCGGGAAGTCATTTGATATCGGTACTTTTTACCAAAGATAAAAATTCTTGCATTTATTACGATAGTTATGGATTAAAACCGAGGAAAGCGAGTATCATAATATTTATAAAACAAAATTCAAAAAGATATTGTTAGAATAATATTATTCATCAGTTTGTTTTCCTTAAACTGTGGTTATTTCTGCTTATATTTTTTATATAAAATTAATAGAAATCTATATTTATCAGAACTGCATGTAACAGATTAATTTTATAACGATGAATTTGTTAAAAATTTTGTTAAAAATAATTTTCATTTATCAAAACCGATTGTAATAACCAATAACCAGTGTTGTAATTTAATAAAAAAATCTATTTAAAATATAAAAATTGCGTTTTTATTCACAAAAATTTACATTTTTTCCTCAATGATTTTTTTTCAAAAAATGTCCGACAATTCTATATAATAAAAAATATATATTTAGTATTTCTGAAATGCGATAATATTTAAAAAGAATATAAAATATTTTTTACCTGTTTTCATGTAATACTTGTATGAAAAAACATCACACAATGCACAGTGCTCAATGAAGTTTTCATGATGAGAACATGGGATTTTAATTTTCGAGGAATTTGGTACCCCAGATTTTTTTACATCTAATGAGTAGATTTTAAGAATGCGGTCGCTCCCCCTTCTAATTAAACATTTTTCAATTTTCCCACCTTTAAAAAAATAAAATCATAATTTTTGAAAAAATTTTGGATAGTGAATACAACATTTTCATGATGTATCCACTGATCACCATCATTTTTACCACGATATGCCAAATATAGCTTATGTAAGCTGTTACAAAATCTGACGGGTTTTTTATCAGTGGGGGTTAATTTCCTCCATTGTATTTTGGGATGGAAAAATTAAGAATCCCAAAATGCTCGGAATTAAATCCTACGTATCTGATTTGCCTCGTTAAAAAACCATCAGAGAGTTGTAAGAGGAGCTCATTTTTAAATCTGAATCCCTCGCAATCGATTATAACCCCTGGATAATCTAAATAATAAAAATTAATTTATATATATATAATATTAATACTAAACACATATGAAAAAACTTACTATTCAGTTTTGCTAATTTCCAGCATTCAATCGTTGTCATTTTCTTCTATTACAAGATTCTTCTATTACAAGATATGCCCGTATTCGAAATTATATCCCCGAAACTCAGGCACTATTTATACTAAACTAGGAGGAAAATACTGGTACAGGATTTTCCTTAATAAACAACTTGTGCATTCAGCTTGACCCACAAAAATAGGTAACCGATTTTTCCTCATTCAACTTGATAGGACATGTTACAGGGTGTGGATTAGGTTAATCTATCATGTTTTTTTTTTAAATTGCGTGTTTGCACTATTTATTCAGAAAATACAACAATAATCATCTGATTCGCTGTGAATATTGAGCTGTTTTTATATATGACTTAGGCTTAAATATAATACCGATTATATCCAACAGATTTGTGTACTTTTTAGATTCGTTAAAAATGTTTTCAATACTCAAAAAATATAAAGAAGTTTTATTTAATACACACCTGTTTTAAGGCCTCCATCTCCCCATCTCCGTCTTTTTCGTGGTGGTGGTGGTGGTTCTTCTTGTTCTGAGGAAAAAGAATTATCATCCTCGGATGAGGACTCAGATGAGGTAGAATCCTCCTCCGAATTCTCATCCTCGGATGACGACTCATCGCTGCTATCACTAGGTTCCAGTGGAGAGCTAGGCCCTTCCGCTAGATTGTAATAGCACGTAGAGTCTTCTTCCTCCTCTCGAGGTGCGATTGCTCCAGCAGCAGCAGGTCTCTGATTTTTGGATGCCATCATCACCCACCGCTGTTGGCTGAGAAAACGGTCTCTAACTCTGGATGGGATATAGACCGTCTCAGGGACAACAGCCATGACTAGAGGGGTTCCTTTATTTTTATCATAATTCCTCACCCCTCTAATCATAGCTCTATATCCAGCAATCACACTTCTCTCGTCGGCCACCACAATATTCTCCATGCTATATTCAAGAAAAAATATTATATTATCCTCCTTAGAGGGTTTTGTGTTAGTTCTTATAGATTTAACAAAAAATAATCTTAAGATATTAGTAAAAGAAATGAATCAGCTCTCCAAGGTCAATGACTCTCACGCGAAAACAGCTGCGTCCTAGTTAGAAGACGCTCCCATGACCTAGTGAAAACAGCTGCGTCCCAGTTAGAAGACGTTCCCATGACTTAGATAATAACTCTTCGAAGACAGGACAAAGAAAACAAACTTTTCCTTATGACCTAACCCTGTCAATAAGCATTACTTTGAAAAGGATGTGCTCTAATTTTTGTTTCAACTGTCGCATCTAACAAGGTTTGTAGGTCAGTAGCTGAGGATAAAAGTGGGTGTATATTTTTCTTAAATCACTCATTGATTGACTACCAGAGAAAAACTCATCGATTTATCTAAGAAAACTTTTGCTAAAGGAAAAATCATGTCTGATCTTGGTAAGTAACTTTTATTTTAATAATAATAATAATACCTACCTTAATTTATATTATAATATTTTATAAACTAATTGTAGAATTTGATTTTGATTTCGAAAAAAAATAATAAGAAAAGAGGTCCCAAGCCTAAAACAGCCGAGGCTGGTGAAAACAAAAAAGACAAGATTTGATTTGGATCTAACGGCCGAGAAAAGTAAGCAGATAAAAATTCCTGACTTTAAAGTTAAGATTAGCGAATCCGAGAGAATCGAGATACAGGAATTTCAGTCGAATTTCTATGTATCTATCACAAAAACTAAAGGATCATATCCTCCTAATAAGTACAATATCAATGTAAAAAATTTTAGCAAGTACAAACAAGCATTCAACGCCATGGGACAGCATTTGGAGGAATATACCAAATTTTAATAGTATGGTACAGTCGACCCCCCTATAAGATATAGATACGTTCCATTCTTTAGGAACCCAATTTCTTACGAATTCTTCCAATCACAACCCGACACGTGTCAAGTTTATGGACTTAGGCTGTTTGAAAGATTTTCTTCCATAAAATTAATCGATTCTAGACTAATCCGACTCAACATTTCCAAAATATGTATATATTTTTTTGGGAATAATCCGTATAAACTATGCTATAAACAAAAATTTATAGGATTACTTACTGAGTGTGCACCGCCATTGCTAATGCTTGTTTTTGTCGCGGAGCATCCCTCCACGACAAAAACAAGCATTAGCAATGATGAAAGTTTTCTGATGACTTAGTTTTCTGCGAAAACTTCATTGAACTTCGGAGACATCATTAATATAAATAATTTTTATCGCCGTTGAATAAGAAATGTTTCTTTCACAAGAAATGTATAAAATAACAGTACTGTATTAGACTTACGGTACCTAATTTACATACTCTACAGACGATAGTTAGCGTAAAAATCTCTGTAGCGTGGCGCCACGCTAGACGCGGAAATTATATATTTAATTATAACAAAGTTACAATAAGTTAATATATAATTATATATACAGTACATAATTTATATATAATCAATATATAATTATATGTACAGTACCTAATTTATATATAATTTATATAATACTGTCCAGACAATAGAAATCTCTCCGTAGTTGGCGCTACGGATGGCGGGAAAGTAGTTCGGGTGCCCGATTACGTTTGAGGTAATTATAGGGGGTTTTTTACTGTTTTTTCGGATACCGGTTACAATTTTTTCGTAGTTTTATAGGAATCGTAATTATAGGGACCGTAATTATAGGGGGGGTCGAATGTCTAATGTTTTTTCTATACAAAATTATTGATTGTATAATGTTTTATAGTATGGTATTATGGTTTTATACAAAATTATTGATTGTATAATGTTTTATAGTATGGTATAACAGTTTTTAAAATTTGTGTGATGATATTCTAATTACGATTTTAATAATGGTTTTCACATTTGTATTAAGAAAAAAAGCTTTCAAAAAGTATGTCAGTAGTTATAGAGCATTTATCTCTAATTATACAGATCCTAGTATTTTATTTGAAAATATTAGACATACTATTTATAATATTTTGACTAATGATTTAATTTCGAGGATGAAATTTTTATTGAATCTAAAAATAAAATTTATAAAATATTCAGAAAATGAAAGTATTACGTATGAGGATGTGTTTTTCGCCAGTCGAGTAGAACATATTTTATCTCAGTATATGATTGATGAAAGGTTAACAAATGCTTTTGATACAATTTTAAACTTCATCGATCCGTTTATAAAAAACAGATTAGGGTGGATAATTAAGGAAATTATATTTTTAGATATTCATTTAGGAATTTATAAGGCTGAGAGTGGTGGATGTGGTAATATCATCCTACCAAAACATTTAATTAATAAGCGTTGTTTGTTGAATATTAAATGTAGTGATAATCAATGTTTTTTATACTGCATAATTGCTAGTTTGTATCCAAATACTAACAACAAAAATTCGATTTATTCGTACAGGAAATTTTTGAAATATTTAAATACAAATACCCTAAAATTTCCAGTAAATATTAAAAATATTCCATCATTTGAAAAAAATAATAGTTTAAAAATTCAAGTATTTGGATATGAAAAAAAAATAATTTATCCTATTTATATAAGTAAATATCAGTTCGAAAAAGAAATTAATTTGTTATTATATAAATCCCATTATTTTCTAATTAGAAATTTTAACAGACTATTGTCAGAAAAATCAGGAATACGAAAATTTTGTAAACGATGTCTTATAGGCTTTCAAAGAAGTCATACTTTAAACGAGCATGTGAAAATATGTTCTAATTATAAATATCAGAAAGTTTCTACCCCGACTGGAGAAAGAGCTGTTGCTAAATTTACTAATTACGAGAAGCAATTATATCACCCCATAGTAATTTATGCTGATTTTGAATCGATTCTAGAAGAAGTTGATGTAAACGCTGTAGATCTAAATTCTAGTTTCACTAAAACTATTCAGATTCATAAACCTATATGTTATTCTATCGTTATTATAGAAAATGATGATGATTTATTATATTCTAATTTTTATTGTGGTAAAGATGCTGTTAAGCATTTTTTATTTGATATCCAGAATCAATTAAAATTTTTATTAGATAAAATAAATAGTTATGTAGAAATGAATGTGGATACTATTCCCGATAATTACGAACATCGGTGTCATATATGTGAGGAGGGGTTTAATTATGATGATATCAGAGTAAGAGATCACGATCACTTAACAGGTGATTTTCGCGGAATAGCTCATAACCATTGTAATTTAAATTATAGATTCAAAAAATTTATTCCTATTATACTACATAATTTTACAGGTTATGACTCCCATCTGATTTTCAAAAATATTCCTCCTAAACTATTTTCGAGAATTCAGATTATCCCAGTTAATTCAGAAAAATTTACTACGTTTACTTTAGATCATTTCAAATTTATAGACAGTTTCCAATTTTTAAATTCTTCGCTAACTACTTTAACAGAAAATTTAAAAAATGCAAATTATAATTTTCCTATTTTTAATAAATTTTTCTATAATAACGAAAATAAAAATTTATTAAAAAGAAAAGGAATTTTCCCCTATTCTTATTTTAAAAACGAGGATATTTTATACGAGAAATGTTTACCCCCGAAAAAATATTTTTATAACGAATTATCTGGAGAAAATATTAGCGATGATGATTATGATCATGCAAAATTAGTTTGGAAAAAATTTTGTTGTAAAAATTTTAAAGATTATTTAAAATTATATCAATATGTTGACACTTTATTACTGGCCGATATATTCCAAAATTTTAGAAAATTAAGTTTAAAATATTATAATTTAGATCCGGTATATTTCATAACAGCTCCAGACTTAACATGTAATTGTGGATTAAAAATGACAAAAATTCAACTCAAATTATTTAAAGATATTAATATGTATCTCTTCATTGAAAAGGGGGTCACGGGGGAATCAGTTTAACGGGGAAGCGATTTGCCAGAGCGAATAATTCTCTAATTCCAAAAACCTATGATAAAAATCGTCATAACTATATTATTTTGATAGATGCTAATAATCTCTATGGATTTGTGATGAGTTCTTATTTACCTGTAAATAATTTCAGATGGTTATGCGAGGATAAGATAAATGCTTTAGACATTTGTAATATTCCTGATAGGAATACTATAGGCTATATTTTAGAAGTTGATTTAAATTATTCGCCAAATGTTCATTCTTGCCATAATGACCTACCATTAGCTTCTGATCACGCGAATATTCCATTTGATTTATAGTTATTATCAAATTATCAAAAATTGGTATTAACTAAATTAAATTTAAAATATAATAATACAGTAGAGCCTCAATTATCCGACCCCCGATTAACCGACACCTCGGTTAACCGACTGTCCTAGTTGGTAAATTTCAAATGTTCGCTAGTGATATGATAAGTTCGCTAGTTAGATGTGGCGCTACAATATTTGACTATGTCTTGGCTACTTTAATATTATTTTACGTGTTTTAGCTGGCAACACTCATTCGACCATGAAAGGGAGCCAGTATTTAAACAAGGCTTAATTTTCTAATTTTTACTGATACAATAGCGACGATTAATATTTAAAAAATTTTTGTTATTCTTAAGATTGATGAAAATTCAATGCGAAGTAGGTTAATAGCGATATACTAATATACTAATTACATGGAATATACGAGTACTACACTAATAATGGATTTTTTCATACTTTTCGGTTATCCGACTTTTCAATTATCCGACCAACCCCAGTTCCCAATTGGGTCGGATAATCGAGGCTGTACTGTAATAATAAAAATTAATTCCGACTTTGTTTGATAAACAAAATTATGTAATTCATTATAGAAATTTAAAATTTTATTTAGAAGAGGGTATTAACTAAAATTCATAGAGTGCTTGCATTTAATCAAGAACCATGGCTTAAGAATTATGTATTGTTTAATAATGAAAAACGGCAGGAATCAACGAATGATTTCGATAAAAGTTTCTTCAATTTAATGAACAACAGCTTTTTTGGTAAAACGTTTCAGAATGTACAAAAACATTTAAATTTGAAAACAGCTATGACTGTAAATCAATGTCGAAAGTATTTATCTCACTCAGCTCTCGAAAATTTACAAATTATTAATGATAATTTTACGATTTTTAAAATGAAAAAAATTAACTTATGTTTGGATAAACCGATTTATATAGGTTTTTGTGTATTAGAATTAAGTAAATTGCATATGTATCAAACATTTTATAAAATATTTAAAAATAAATATGGTGAAAATGTGAATTTGTTATATACAGATACCGATTCGCTAACGCTTCAAATTTATACGAATAATTTATATAACGACTTTAAATCATTTCCAGATATTTTTGATTTCAGCAACTACCCTAACACACATGAATTATTTGATGCAACAAATAAAAATAAGCTAGGATATTTTAAAGATGAGACAGCATCTAAACCTATAATAGAATTTTGTTCATTAAAACCGAAAATGTATTCGTATATTTTCGATAATCAAAATAAAAAAACAGCTAAAGGAATTAAAAAATCTGTTGTTAAAACATTTAACCACGAAAAATATAAAGAAGTTTTATTTAATACTGAGCTATTAAGACATCAGCAGTATGGTATTAAAAGTAAAAACCATATTGTAACAACATATCTTCAGAATAAAATATCACTCTCCCCGTTTTACGACAAAAAATTTATTTCTGATAATGGTATAGATGTGATATCGTTCGGACATTATACTTTTTATATTTAAATTCTTCCAGATTCTCTGATATCATCTCCCCCCCAATACGGTTACATATTATTGTACAAGAGGAAACGAAATTCAAAAACTTGTTTAATACATGGTGTTTCGAGTAAAACATATCGTTGTTTAAAACAAGCTGTAAATAAAGCTGGATTATTTAAATTACCAAATAATAAGAAATACTTTTGTAAATTTTTTGTATTGACTAACCAAATAACTATGATGTTATGTAATAATAATTTTATAAAATGTAGTTGTTCTAACTGTAATCGTACTTTTTAAAAATGTTGTAACCATGTTTATATATAATAAAACTATATCCTAATACAGAGTTTTTTTTATAGAATTCAAACACATTACACCACTCGAATGGGAAAAGTTTTCGAGTTTACCGATGGACGAAAATAATATCAAACGTTTTAAAAACTATATTAAATGGGGAATTATAAGCCAAAAAACTGATTTAAGCAGAGACTTCATTTCTGAATTTGCTGATAATTTAAACTGGGAGCTAATATGGAAAAATTATATATT
>NW_019385707.1:0-2612 GCF_000671375.1 Centruroides sculpturatus | reverse complement strand
AACCTGAGAGATTTTGAACGGAAGTGAAACTAGATATGTTTTTCTTTTGCATTTTTGGATCAAATTACAATAATATAAACATAAGAAACGTTAGAAAGGAGAAAAATTACATAAATAAACGATATAATCGTATTTTCTGATGACTGTAATGCCAGATTTTTATTAAAACAACGTGATTATATTAAAAAAGCTGCGATTACGATTTTTAAGCTTAGTGCTTAACATAATCCCTCTTGAATCATTCCTATCACCCCCCCAATAAATCATAAAACGGCGCAGTCCATTTTAAACCAATGGGAGCACAGGTAGAAATGATTGACAGGTGAAATGACGTCACTTACGTGACGTGACGTCACGTCACGATGAGGAAAACCATTTTGCACTCGACAGTACATTCTATCCTTCTACCATGATCGTGATTTGCAGAAGTTTGTGGACATAATGAATAAATACATTTGGTATGATGATATGGCATCACAGTACCTGCTCCAATACATCAGACAATAACTCAGCCACTCTGGCAAAATAGACTTATGTAACAACTGATTGGCTTGGCTTTTAACTTTCTACATATACAAGTGTACATATATATATATAGATATATATATATAGATATATATATATATATATAAGTTTTATATATATATATATATGTATCGCGATATTTCTAAATCATTGATAAAGAAAAAAACTTACATTCTGTTTTTAAAAAAAGGTCCGTGTGTGACGAGATGGTGAAAAAAGAAGTAAGTCTATGAACAAAAATATTGAATAGATGATGGAATGCAGCGAGGGTGCTTTCGGTAGATTAATTAAAGAATGCAGTCCCAAAGCTTAACTTCAGGGGACTGTTTCGGGGGTGTAGTAGAGAAAGATTTTTGTATTATCTACAAATTAGAAATAAGTCTATGAACAAAAAATATTGAATAGATGATGGAATGCAGTTTACTTCAGGGCTGCTTTTGGGTAATTATTTAAAGAAAGCAGTCCCACAACTTACTTCAGGGGGTCGTTTTAGGGTGTAATAGAAAAATATTTCTCCCCAATAATTCTGTTAAGAAATATATTATCACAGTTTGTTTTTCTATACTCGCGATATTAGTAACATCATTGATGATATAATGAAAAAAATATATATAATGAAAAAAAAAACTTAAATAAAATTCGATGAAGAAGAAAATTATATCAATTTTAAAAATAGTTAAATCTTATAAAAACCAATCATATTTNTTATTAAACACAGAGAATTTGTCAAAGAAAAACTTATATTTTACGAGCAATTATTTATTGTGACATTGTCACCATGCCAAACTGTAATTTTTCGTAACATCAGTCTAAATTTTTAGTAGTTTTTCGTGTCTGTATGTCATACTTACCCTGTAATGAATATAGAACAGAAATCACGTTATTTCAATTGAAATTTTCCTCTGAAAGCAGTTAATAGATGACTAGCACGACATTATTGTTAAAGAAAGTATGATGTACAAAGGCAATCCACTACTAACTTGAGATGGAAAGCATATATATTAAATTAATTTAATTTAAAATATTATCAAAAATTGCAGCTTGCAATTCTTACGATGACACAAGAAATAATTGCTCGTTCTTAAATATATTTTAAGTATATCTAATAAAAGAATTGCTGAGGGGTGAGAGATTATTTATTAATTTGATTAAGAATAAAAAAGTAAAAAAATACAGTATAGTAAAATGAATGTATCAATAATTTCTACTACATAAAAGGTTTCTGTTTTAGAAAATTGCTTCATTTATTAGTACATAATAAGAAAAACAATGAGTCAAAATTTTTATATTAATAATTTTAATACCAATTTTTCAGTATTGGATTCTTTAGGGAAACCGTCGGGAATTTTCAGTGGAAAGACATGGTTTCATGGAGATTATGATCAATGCTTGAATATTGAAGTTAGAAATCATAAAATAGGAAAAGATGATAAAAGAATAAACACAATTTATGGAAAATTTTGTTCATTATCTGTTGGATATAATTCATATAAATTTAGTGATGTGCCAGAAGATATTCAAAATACAAAATACTTTAGAATGGTTGAAGATATTTTCGTAAGTAATATAATCGACAATGTCAAATTATACAGGCCAACTAATATGTTTTACTATATTACAGCAACCATTTCCATTGAATAAATTGATTGAAATATTTAGTTTTAAGAAAGTAGCATTTCGTTTGGATATTTGTATACTGAGTAGATGTAACCGACAAGATGTAGAAAATATTCTTCAATGGGGTAAGTTAATAATAAAATTAATATCTTAGATATTATCCAGATACCTTTTTTCCTATAATTTTATAATTAGTAAGACGTTTATTCTCACAGTTAGAAAATTATTATTCATTTCGCTGCAATTTGAAAAAGATTTTAGACCTATATATTTCTACTGTCTGTCCTTCATTAATAATATCAAGAATAGTGTTAAATAGATGAAAGTCATGACAAAGATTGGAAAATTTTTTGGAAGGAGACCACGACTACTTTGGCATGGAGGAAGTAAAGTAGCTTTGAATTGAAATCGTACGATTTCAATTCAAAATTTTTTCCAGAATGGAGAAAAGTTTGAAATTGAAATCATGT
>NW_019385706.1:223572-225146 GCF_000671375.1 Centruroides sculpturatus | reverse complement strand
GATACAATAGTCTTTGTCAGGCTTAACATCGACGAAAATTCAATGCGAAGCGACACGCAACGAAGAAAAATTTCGACATCGGATACGTTAAACTATTTTTTCGTACGTAATCGGTTATCCAAAATATCAGTTATCCGAACAACCCCAGTCCCCAATTGATTCAGAAAATCGACGCTCTACTGTAATATGAATGACATATGTCAAACTATTAGTGTTTTAATATGCATTTTCATGTATGCCTTATTCCTTATTGATGCACTACTCCATTTTGCTAGCTTTGTGTATATCCTGAATCTTGGTGAAATTGGCTAATGTTTTTGTCCTTTGCCTGTTGATTATTTGGGTGCTAAGATAGTCTGACAGATGACTATCTTAGCACGCAACTAATCAACAGTGTTGTCTTCCTGAAGTGTAAATGACAATAATGCTGTAGGTAATTTTGGTTTAAGTATGTTGTATCTATGTTCCTTTATGTACTGATCAAGGGGTCTAGATGTGTAGCCCATATAATGTACAGCTATATCAAATCTACTTTCCAATGCTGAAATCATATACTATACAGTACATGACTATCTTTTCTTCTATACTTTGTTCTGTGCCATTTCTTAACAGATTGTAGATAGTTAGTTTCTGTGATGTACTAGTCTAATCATTCCATCTTGGGCAATTTGCTGATACATGAAATTCTCATTAATTCGAATTTGGATAGTTCGAAATCCTGTTAGTTTGTCTCGGCTGGGGATATAGATATTTACATGTTAAGGAATTTGGTTAGTTCGAAATATAGCTACTTTGTAATTCAAAGTGAAAATTCTGTCCAAACTGTGATATGAGTACATTAATTTGTTTGTTTAGATCAAAGTGCCTCCATGCTATAAGAGAACAATAGACCAAGAACAACTCCCTGGTCAATATGGCTTTGTTTTTACAGTAACTCATTTTTGGGTGTTTCCTTACACATGGAGTACTACTTTTTTTCTCTTATTTCGTGAAATATGGTTGGGTTTCAGGATTGCAAGATTGGGCTATGAGTATTTGTATTGCTATAGGCTACTACTTTTTGGCCACTTTAAAATAATTTGGGCTGCATTCAAAAAATTCTGCTTTACTTTTTATAAAACCTATGTGGTGATCTATGAGGTTCTCACTAGACACATGCCGTTTACCTTTAGTTATTATATTGGGTTTAGTGGGTTACTCAGTTCACACTGGTGCCTGTGTACTATGCCTGACCAGAGTCAAGGAGTAGCAACCAAAAACAATAATTAAATAAGTGTGTCAGTGTCTATATTCAGGAATTTCCAACAATGTGGCATGTATTCAATATAGTGGCCTTCTGTAGTGTGATGTATGTATTTCTATTCAATTGTTATGTTCCCAGGCTTTTGTGTAGTGTGTGTGGTATCACACCTGTACAGGAGAGAACGACAGGTACAATAAGCTCCCTATTTATCCTCCACAGATGCCTTATTTCCTGGGCGAGTTCTGTGTACTTGCTAATTTTTTCAATGCATGTGTTCTGTACATTATGAGTGTTTGGAATGGCTATGTCTATAATGTATGTGATTTTATTG
>NW_019385706.1:211932-217000 GCF_000671375.1 Centruroides sculpturatus | reverse complement strand
CTGTATTAGACTTACGGTACCTAATTTACATACTGTACAGACGATAGTAAACTCAACTTACTCGCCTAAACTCTCCATAGCGTGGCGTTAGACGGCAGAAAGTATATATATAATTATAATAAAGTTACAATAAATTAAGTTAATATATAATTATATGTACAGTACAGTACCTAATTTATATATAATACTGTACAGACTATAGTAAACTGAACTTACCCGCCTAAACTCTCCGTAGCTTGGCGCTGGACGGCGGAAAGTAGTTCGGCTGCCCGATGACGTTTTACCGAATTATAGGAGTTTTTTTACCATGTTTGTACGGATACCGTCGCAATTTTTTCGCCGTCATATAGGAATCCGAAGTATAGGAACCCGTGTTATAAGGGGGTCTACTGTAGTTGTCATCATGGTGGAAAGTGAGAAAACTGGTACAGCTTTAGAATCGAGATTCATCGAGCTGATTCAGGCTCACAAATGCCTATGGGATTTTAATTCTTCGTTTGGTCGAACATAAGACAAAAGAGCACAGGCGTGGCGTGAGATAAGCGAAAGTACAGTACTGTACGTGCCCACTTTTAGACTTCTGGATTTAAAATGTTTATTGTTTTTAGTTTAGTAGCTATATTGTATTAAATACACTTAAAGATTAAGTCAAGAGTAACATTATTTGCGAACGATATTAATTCGCTTTAAAAAAGTAGAAATGAATGGTTTATTTTAAGATCACGTGTTTCCTGGTTTCACCAACAAACAATGTGACCATGACAAGACGCGCGAACTTGTGCTTATTGCAATTGCTTGCGCTTCTAGAAATCGTTAGGTGTGACCGCTACGTTAAAATATTAATGGAGCTATTGATATTAATATAGTGTACTGTAGGTAATATCAGTTTGCCCCATATCGCCTTCTGTTATCTAACCCTGGTGTTTCGAATACTTATCTTGCAATATATAATTCCGTAAATGAACAATATTAGCATTATATACTGTACATAGATTAAATAAATAACTAAATAATTTAAAAAATTAAAAAATAATAATAATCGATAGTAAGGCAAAAGAAAATTTTATAATTTGTTTTGCTAATCTGGTTTAATTTATATAGCATTATGTTTTGTTTATATTCTTTGTATTTAAATCGGTTTCTCTAAATTCTGTAACGTTCTTTTTTAAACATTTATGCATTAAAATATTTTTATTGTAAGTTTTTGTATCTTTCTAAACTTCAAATTTGTAATCGTTGTTCCTACTTCAGACGGTTGGAGTATTCGATTTTACTATACCTGCGAGGAAGACCTTTCAATAAGTTCGAAAACTTTTGCGAAAAGAAAGTTTGTTAGAATTTATGATAGTGGTTATTTTTTTTATATGTGGAATGGCCATAATTAAAGTAATGAGAATTATAAAAGAAAAGTCTTTTTTGTTGTACAAAAATATTTTAAATCATCTGTAGTAGTTTTATAACTAAGAAAGAATATCTTCGATAATTACAGTGCAATCGCACTCTATATTACAGTGCAAGATACTAATACAGTAATTACAGTGATAAATTACAGTGCAAGATACTAATACAGTAATTACAGTGATAAATTACAGTGCAAGATACTAAACAGTGCAATCGCAATCTATACGATTTGATTTGAAGTAAAGTTAAAAGTAATAGAATCTTATAATGCTAATAACAATAAATCTTGATTTTTTCGGCTACAATTTGAAAAAATTGTAGACCTATAAATTTCCACTGATGTGCAGGGGAAAGACACTACTAATTTGATGTGGAGAGTATATGTTTTAAATTAAATAGATTAAAAATTGCAGCCCGCCAGAGTTGTGATGTTGTCACAATAAATAATTGCTCGTTTCCCTTACATTTTTATTACATAAGTAACTTAGTTGAATTTTTAAAAAATTTTCATACAATAGTACGCAAGTTTTTGTTACAAATTTTATTTAACTTTCAATTTAACTGACCTAAATAAGGTCAGTTAAATTGAAAGTTAAATAAAATTTGTAAGGGTTTTTACACACAGCATAAATCGAACAATTTATTTTAATCTAGTAATTAAAGCGTTTAAGGAAAGTATTTCTACATTACGCGAATTTCTGTTTATGTGCGCGCTTCCAGAATATAACTCTGGCGTAAATTACAATCAGATATTACATGAAGTCTGTTGTGAAAACTGTATGATTTCAGGTACAGGTACGGAAATTTCTACATTATTCAGTTCTACAGTATTTGTGATGTAGCTCTTAATTAAAGATCTAATGAACATTTCTTCAACCAATCAACGAACTTTTGATCCCAATTTAATTTAGAATCATTGATTGATAGGCAAATAGGTGTTTTACGACAGTTTAATATTGCTAGGAGAACATGATTTGGATGTCCAGTTTTTCCGAAACGAGGTACAAATTTTGGTCATAAGAAAATCATGGATAAGTTTGTTTCTATTATCAAATTTCGGCTTAAAAATGAATTTTTTGAGAACGAAGTACTTCGTTCTCAAAAAATCATTGAGATTGAGTCTACAAACTTGATAATTGGTCATATGATTTTTTGAAAATTTTAACTATCCAACTTCAATTTTCATTTGAATTCGTTAAAGTCGCGAAAGATTTAATAAATGTGCTCGATTCCACATTCAAATTGGTTTTAGGTACTGTAAATTAAATAGCAATGCAATAGAAGGAGAGGGTTTTTTGTGATTTTACGTAAGAAACAAAAGGAAGGTGAGCGCAAAATTAATTTGGTCCGAGAGATATCAAACTGGTGTGGCGGTTGCCATTCCGCTCACTAATTTATCCGGTGAAATTATCCGGAATGATTATTGGATCCTAACTCGTTTGGATTTTGCAGATAATAAGGTGGTATTATTTTCGGATTCTTAGATTTGTCTTTGATAAAATTTGGGCATCGCAGAAATAATACCTTCCGCTTATATCAGAACAAAATTCTTATTAATATGTTATAATTCTTACGCTCTTATTATAGAAACGAAGATTTTAAACAAAGTTTATTATGTGTGTTTTTTCCGAAAAATCCACACTTAAAAAAATTGTTAGATCAACAATATTTGAAATAAGTTTTGATTTTAATAGGCGAAAACATTTCGAGCGATTCTAATGCACTATGTTCAAACCTGAAGTGGTTCTATTAACGATTTGTATTTTACGTATCATTCGAATGTACAGTACTCGTTCCAATGGCATATTGCTTTAGAAAATATCCATTCTCAGTTCACTACTTAGTTTTATTCCTTTGAACTTGGGCAGTTTGTTTTCGTGAAATTCTATCGGATGGGGGAAAATTTAATATTCAAGTCTTATTCGAACTAATTTTAGTATTTTTTCTTTTTTTTTTAGACTACCTGGCCCAAACACTACAACTTTATAAAGTTGCAGCATCGCGTATATTGCAATTTTTGATGCACTCTCTCTTCTAAGAAGGTTTTTCTAGTTTTTATCATGAGTTTTACATGTGACTGTTGTTACATACCGCTGCGATAAAGCAGCCAATGAAGATATAATATTGGCTGACATCATGCGTGACGACATCCTTGGTCGTAACGAAGTGAAAACAACAATGGCTGCGTTGAGCTCGACCAAATCTACGTTTGTTTGCTTCATTATTTTAAAGAAAAGTAAACTTTGCTCTATTAAGCTATTAAGAAAAAAATATAAAAAAATTGCTGCTTTTTATTTTTGAATCAGAATTTAAAGTAGATACGCCATGATTAGTACGATTGTGGAATTGCAATGCACTGATGTAAACAATAGATAGTTACTCTGATGTGCGATCTAAGTCATGCATAGTATCTTACAGTTTTTGCGATATACAGTATAGTGACAGCAAATTACCTATGTAACTTTTATCACAATTTTCATTTCAAAAATGTTGCAGCGTGTTCGGAACCTATTGCAATCTTAATACCAGTCTAATCATTAACTTTGCTATATATTTCTTAAAACGTTTGGTTTATATCTCAGAGAACAGATCTCTTTCTTTATGGAACTATGATTGTTTGGAGAGAGCGCTATTTGTTTATTTGATATTCCTTTCGGCCTTTCTTGTATTTAAATGTAATAAATACTTGCTTTGTATTTACAAGATTCAGCTTAAATGTCATCCGAAAAAAATAAATTATTTTCCGAAATTAGTGTGGGTTAATCTTAATGGGGTTACCGGTGACCAAAGATAGAAATTTGGTATGGTGCGGGTCCAAATATCCGTTTCCAGACTCATGTAATTATGGAAAGACTGCTGTTTCTCATGCCAGTTTTTTTTTTAAAAATGGAACTAGTGTCTCGTTTTAACTTTACCGTTCTAATTCATCGGAATTTTGGAATGTAATGGATTTCTCTTCCTGTTCGGGACCCACTCACCGACGTATAAACGAAAACCCTCTGTCCAATGGAGCATCTGACTTTTGGCACATTATTTGGCACGCAGACCACTTCAATGACCATTCATGCCCAGACGGACAAAGAGAAAAAAGGGTACGAAGGAACCTGCCGGTAGGTTCCGTTTTTCATTCGTTTCCTACTCACATCCACAAAACGTTAAAGCTCGGATGGGCTTACGTCGAATATGGGAAGGTTGATTCCTTTCGTTTTATTTACAGTAATACCCCGAACTTACGCGATAGGTGGGACCGAGCGATAACCGCGTAAGTCGAATTCGCGTAAATCGGGGTATAATTTCGCATATAAATACATACAAATAATTTTTAATTGGGGCCGGAGACTAAAAAAAGCAATAATTTAGAAAAAAATGTTTAATAAAATCTTAGATAATACATAGGTATAACATATATTATTATACAATTTTTATTGTATTATTATACAATTACTTGATTATAACACCATAATTTTAACATTGTTTCCATCTAAGCGATAATACCGTGACGTTTATGAATGATGCTTGAATTTAAAGATTGAGCATTTTTCACAGCTTCTACAAATATACAGTTAATAACAATCTAAAAATATCATATGCTTAATGGTCAAATTTATAATATTCCTTGTAAATATTTTGGGAGCATTGGAACTTGGCTGTTCACTATTTCATCCAT
>NW_019385706.1:197061-208224 GCF_000671375.1 Centruroides sculpturatus | reverse complement strand
TAATTCAAAGTGTCACCAATCTTTAGATTGCACTAATAAGTAAGTACAATTTTATCATATGTTTTGCAAATTCATTTCCCTAATTGTAATAATATTTTAAACCGTTTGATTTTTGTATTAAAGTTTTTTTAATTGATTGATGATTGATTCAATCAACTAATTTGTTGATTGTATTAACTTGATTCTTTAGATATCGAAAATTAAATAAAGAACATTATGTTAATTTAAGCGTACAGAAACGTTGCTGTTGTTCCAGCAAAGATATTATTTTCACTTTACCGAGTGCCTAGTAGGTAATTTGCAGATTACCTAGTTTATCTGCACATTACCTAGGTAATTTGAGAAATAGAGCAATTTTAGCAACTTTAACAGATTCCCCTAGTTAATCTGCAGATTAGCTAGGTAATGTACACATTAACGACTTTCGAGCTTTAGCGATAACATATATATATATTTAATTTCACGTATATGAGAAGAAAAATTATGGATTCAGTCAACATAGATAATTTTATTAAAATTTTGTTGCTTCATGTCGAGCTTTCGTGACAACCTTAATTCTTTCAGGCATGGATTTCACTAATTAAAAACAATATTTGCTATGAATAGTTTTTTTTAGCTTTTCCCAATAGCAATCAAGAGATCTTATTTACAGCTTTGTTTTGGACCAATTTCTTTAATTTCCATTACATGGGTTGCGATCTGGGTTGTTTGCTAGTCAGTCCATTGTGTTAATGTGCTGTTGATGAAAATCTTTCGAGATCTATGACAACATGCATTGTCATCTTGTAAAATGAAATCATCACTACCAAGCATAAAGATATTTTCAGTGGATGGAATAAGAACAGTTAATGCCAAGGTATACATCAACGTATACCTAGGCATTATTGACGCCATAGTGATTATTGGCATTATCTCCAAATAGTAATTATGGTAGGAAATTTTGACGTTTTCTTTAGACAGTTATCCTTATAAGCGTCATTAGAATGGTACCAGACAAAAGTTCCAGCATCATCTCCATGACCAATATAAATTTATGACTCATCACTAATATTACTTTCATTTAATCGTCTACAGTCCACGCTTGCTTTGCTTTAGCCCGTTGTAAGTTTGCTTTCTTATGATCTGATGTTAGTGCTGATCTTCGTTTTGCTTTTGTATATGAAAATACAATTCTTCCAAAAGATCTCTCGCTGTTCTGGCACAAACTAACTGCTACTAATTTCCACTTCTATTCATTTCTTTTGTTGTACAGTACGTACAGTACATTTCCTACTTTCAAGACATATTGCTTTTAGTTTTCTTTATGCTTTTATATCTTTTGTGATGGTCTATATGTTTTTTTAATAATAATTTTGGTTTGTTTATATGTATACGGTGCACCAAATTTTAGATAGAGCTGGCTATGAACAATTCACATGTTTTGCAATATTCTTTACTGAATTGCCTTCATTAAGCAGTTTTACAATCCTTTTCATTGTTTCGACCTTCTAGGTGTTATGGTTATGTTACATAAACAGAAGAGTAAGGCAATTGGCTACGAGCATTCACTTTATATTCAGGCTTACTATTTGCATATTGAGCAATGTAGTAAGCAATGTTTTAAATATGCTAAATATAAGATGATTCCGTGAAAACCATTTCACGGAATCCTAGCATAACGTAACGTTTATGTAAACACCCCACTCCTTGTAACGCATCATAACAGTTAGCTGTATACCCACCATCCATATCTGTTTACATAATTTATGAACAACCCCTGTGTTTATTAAACAGAAAATAATTTAAAGTTAATTGTGAGTCGGATACTTAAGATAAAAAAATTATGGGATGTAAAAATTTTAATTAGAAGATAACTTTAAAAAAAATTAAGAAAGTAAATTTTAAACGACTAAATAACAGCAGTATAACAGAATCTGATATGCCGCTACTTTTATCGTCCTGAATAGAAATGTTTTTTATCTTAAACAACTATAACCTCGAAAGGAATTAGAAAATATTTAATAAATGTACTCTATAACTATTGTCAAAATATATACAGATTAAGATGATTTTTTTAAACTGAAAATGTGTTGTAAGTATGATAAAATGTGAAAAGCGCGAGAGAAATTATGGTGACACGTTCGGTTTGCCGGAGTGCGATGATAGGCTTTATGATTAGCAAACTATAGATTACGGGTCATACGTAAAACTCTGATTCTAATTCGCTGTGTATGGTAATTATTGATGCTTGTACCTATATATAGAATTACGCAATAAAGGTAATGCCATGACGTGAGGAAGATCCCGATAAACAATAGAAACGGAATGCTAAAATATGAAAATAATAATACTTTAAAGTATATAAGAAGAAAACGCGATGCATAATTAATCTTCGGTATTTTATACATTTTCAGTAGCTCGATAGAAAAGCGAGCTACAGTTATTGAAATAATATCTTCAAAAACTTGGCGGTGGGCTTCCAGTCCCTCGAGAGATGTACTGTACTAAAGGTGGCTTCATCAGTGCGAAGTCCGGGAGACGACGACTGCCTGTTTTCTTTAACGGAAGTAGTCCACTCTTTTTGATGATTAACAAGGAACAAAAAGAAGAAATGGCTCCGGTGTACTGTACTGTACGTTCTGTCAAATAGAAACTTTCCTTTCCCGCCATTCCATCGGCCGGAAGTAACCTGTCTCTTATTTAAGAACCCTTCCGGCGAAAGAAGTCGTGAAGAGTAGGAACTCTCCACTGCGTCTGTTCAAATTTTTTCAAACATTGGTTCCCTCTAGCCTGCTTACTCTATTTTTCAGTGACAGATTTTCCCGATAACTTTTGGGGAATCGCCGTCATTTCTTTCTGTAAATCTCTAATTTCCTCTATTTCGATCTATTCCTCTTCTTCGTTTGGCTTCCTATATGTCTCCAACAAGAAGACGCACCCTATCGGAGAATTTTCTCCCTCCGCCAACCTCACCATCCGACCTGCTAATTCCGTCGGCGAATTTCTTCTATCTTTCGCATTTACCTTAACGGTCTTCGAACGATGATAACGGAACGGCCGACCTCCGCTCCTTACTTCTTTGCTGGGGTGGTAGCGAGCCCTGATCCGTCAGGCCCTTTCTCTGACTCGATTAGCCTCACCTGTAGAAGCAGAAGTTACAATTTTCGTCTTTTGTCGTATAAGAGATCGGGCTGCGGTCGACCGAAGGCAGTTTACCCCTACTTTGGCCTCTTTCCGAAGACAGAAGCTAGACCGACCCCCGTCTTTATTTATTCTCCTGTTCCTACGGGGGTAGGAAGAGAAGGATAAATAACCCGGAGACGTTTACTCGGACGGGATTCTATCCGACCGAAACACCAAACGCATTCGGTAATCGTGGAACCCGGAATGAGAAACCGAGCTACTTTTGCGGAAAAGATCTTCTCTCTCCGGCCATTTGTTGTGTCTTTCCGGCTAAACACTAGCGCGCCCCGTCTGACCACGCCCCCGTAGGACCGCTACGGAAAGACGCCGAATTCTGCGGTTGACGCCGATCGGCGTCGCGCCGGCGCAGCGCCCGCCCGCCTTAGCTGTCTCTGTCCGCCAATCGGGTCGGACGGGACTCGAACCGCCTTTTCCCGGCGCGGGCTTCTCTCCCGTCTCCCTTCTTCGGTCCGCCGGTAGCCGACTGGGCGTTTCTTCTCCGCCCGGCGTCGCTTCCGCCCTCGGTCCGCGGATCCGCCCTTTCTTTCCTTCCCCGACGGACGAACGGCCGACGGTTCGTCCGTCGGAGTTTTCGGGCTGCCGCCCTCCCTCCGGCGGGCCAAAGGTGCCGCGGGCTGGTTTCGGCGGGTCGGCGGCGTTTCGACAGGAACCGCGTCGGCTGTCGGGAGGCGGGTCCCGTCTCCGCCCGCCCTTCTTCCCGGATTCGTCGCCGCACGTCTATCGATCGTTCCCGGACATCGGCATTTCGAACGTCGGGCGGTTGGCGACGCGTCACGTCGCCCCGCTGGCTCTCGTTGTGACGCGCGCTCGGACGCGATGGGCGGCGCGACTCCCGCCGTAGAAAAGCCGTTGGGTGCGGGCGCTAGGTAGAAATGGTAGTCCGGCGTGGAGACCGATTTACGGAAACGAAGGGGCCGACGGGAAGAGTCGGGTCGGAACTGCGGATTCGACGCTAGTCGGGAAGGCGTCGCGGGGGGGGAGAAAAGAACCGGTCTTCCGTCGGGAATTGCGAACTAGACGAAGGGAGGGAGGGATGGAGCGTTCGATATTCGGACGAGCGGTTCGACGGCCGTCGTCGTCGGCGAGCGACGACGCACTGCCGGCCGTTGCCGTGGAGGTTAAGGTTGGACGGTCGGAGGCTCCCTTGGAATCGTGGATGGGAACCCTGCGTAGTAGCGTCGATGCGGATACTGTGCGTCGCAACCGGTGGTGGAAGCGTGTGTCCGTCCGTGTGTACGTGCGTGTGTGTGTGTGTGGTGTGTGACCGTCGTGGCTCTTCCGCCGTCGCACCCCGCGTTCGACCCGCGGAGTCCAGCATCTTCGGACTAGGATCGATGGAGATTCCCGTCCGGAAGCCCGTCTTTCGTAACCTCCGGTTACGTTACGTACGACTTTCTTCTCGTAATTAATTCTCGTCGCCTCCGTCGAGAGTCACGTCAACTGCTGCGGACGACGACAACGACGACGACGACGACGACGTCGGCCGGCATCCGGTGGCCGTGTGCCGTGTTTCGGGGCCGCGGCGAGGATTTCCCGTCGGCGCGTGTGTGGTGCGTGCGATTCTCGGTCGACGCCATGGGACTCGCGCCACGTCCTTAACCGTTGCGGGGATGGACCCCGATCGGAAGAGACGGAAGACGTCCGGTCGCCGGTGAGGGGAACGACACGCGGAGCTGGTGCGTGGAAGGAAAATGTTCCCCTTGCTGTTACACGTTCATAGCAGGTGTGCAGTTTTTTGTTTTCGTCCCTATGTCTAGCTTGGCCTTACCGTCGTTTCTCGCGTCGCCTCGATTAATATTTACGCCCAGGACTGCGGACCTACGATCGAATTCGGTTTTCTTTTCCTTCCCCTCTTTTCAAACCTACGTTTCTGCAATTCCGTCGACGTTTCTTCTCCATTAATTACGACGTCTGCGGATCGATGGCCGGACCACCGTGCCGTTTACGCGTCCGTCTCGGACGGAAAACGTGTGACGCTGACGTTTTAAACAACTGAAAAATGTTTAACGTTTATCTGCTTCTTCGTCCGCCCGTTTTTTTACATAATAATAAAATTCCATTTCACACCTCTTCCGCCCCTTTGTTTTTTTACGTTTTCGCCTAATCGAACGTTTCGTTTTTCCCGTCAGTAACTCCCCCGTCGTCGTTTACTTGTGCGTGGGAAAATCTGGTTGGGAGGGACGGCCTCCCCAGAGGGCGTCCTATCTTCTACCTGTTTTCTGACGTTTTTGAGAAGCCTTTTCCCCCGCTATATCAGGGGCAGCTGTCTCTGCCCTGCAGATAGGATCCAGACATGCATTTTGATTTGTTTCTGATGTAGGCTTTTGCAGAATATAGGGGGCTGATTGATTATGGTTTCGTATCTACCCCGGATTGTTTTTTCTTTGTAGGTTGGCTGTTCTAGAAAACAAGAATTTGGCATGCCGTCTTAATCAGTACAAGTCTTTGGTTGTGCTTCCCGGGCCGTTGTGAATGGGATGCTCGGAGGCAACGAGAAGAGTTGTCCTTGTATTTAGTCGGGAGATTGAGGACAAATAAAAAAAATATGAAGGGCAGTGAAAGGGAGTTTGTGTTTGCATCGGATTTGTTGGTCGGTCAGAAAATCTGAAATCACTCAGGAAAAATATGGACAGAGGGTATTTGAGAGGCATTCTTCGAGTTCTGCTTGTAAATTTTGTTGCTAGTGGGGACAAATACCTAAAATTTTTATCATGGAAGGGTCTTTGGAAAGAATCGATTTTATGTGGTCTGTCAGATGTGAACCCAGTTGATTTTATTGTCGGATGCTGCTATCTAAACTTGTTCATATATTTGTGTTACATAATTTAGAAGAGTATTTTGAATATTTCCTATTTAAAGTTTTAATTATTAATTTAGACATGTAGAAAAATATGTTTGAAAAATTATAGTAAATGCTTTAAAGGAGCAGAAAAAATAAAAAGATTCGAGTGCTTTGAAGTATTATGTACTTATCAAAGAATTCTAAATGGAATTTAGTTACTTAAAGAATCAAATAAATTCAAGTTTGTTGCAATTAAAACATTTATTGTGATTTTTCAATATTTTTAGTGTTAACTTTACAAAATACCTCTGATCATAATAACTTATTGACTAACTTATAAGTTTTATGTATGTTACATAATTTTGAATGATTTAATCAGAATATGAACTATATCGCTGATAAGAATATAATTAAATTATTATAGCTAAAGTGTTTAACGATTGTTGTATTTAAGGTGGAGCTCCGAGATGATGGACAATCTCCACAGCTTAGATCCTCGAAAACAAGAACTTTTGGAGGCAAGGTTTCTAGGAAATAGAGTAAGTTCTTGTTATATAAATTGATTTCTTTTGAAATAAAATTAAAGATGCACCAATTGATACAAGGGAGAACTTTGAAAATAACACAGAACAGTTGTTAAGTTGGAATCTTTTGTAAGCACATTGTTTAATGAAATTGAATTGAAATTTATTATCACTAGCTGGGATAATAGTGAGCCTTTAACACTTTCCTTTTACAAACCTGATATAAAGAAATTATATGACAAAATATTTTATGGTGCTATCTTCTGTATAAAAATTAAATTAACTTATTTACTTGTTTACAAATTGTCAACATTAGTAATNCATCTGTAGTAGTTTTATAACTAAGAAAGAATATCTTCGATAATTACAGTGCAATCGCACTCTATATTACAGTGCAAGATACTAATACAGTAATTACAGTGATAAATTACAGTGCAAGATACTAAACAGTGCAATCGCAATCTATACGATTTGATTTGAAGTAAAGTTAAAAGTAATAGAATCTTATAATGCTAATAACAATAAATCTTGATTTTTTCGGCTACAATTTGAAAAAATTGTAGACCTATAAATTTCCACTGATGTGCAGGGGAAAGACACTACTAATTTGATGTGGAGAGTATATGTTTTAAATTAAATAGATTAAAAATTGCAGCCCGCCAGAGTTGTGATGTTGTCACAATAAATAATTGCTCGTTTCCCTTACATTTTTATTACATAAGTAACTTAGTTGAATTTTTAAAAAATTTTCATACAATAGTACGCAAGTTTTTGTTACAAATTTTATTTAACTTTCAATTTAACTGACCTAAATAAGGTCAGTTAAATTGAAAGTTAAATAAAATTTGTAAGGGTTTTTACACACAGCATAAATCGAACAATTTATTTTAATCTAGTAATTAAAGCGTTTAAGGAAAGTATTTCTACATTACGCGAATTTCTGTTTATGTGCGCGCTTCCAGAATATAACTCTGGCGTAAATTACAATCAGATATTACATGAAGTCTGTTGTGAAAACTGTATGATTTCAGGTACAGGTACGGAAATTTCTACATTATTCAGTTCTACAGTATTTGTGATGTAGCTCTTAATTAAAGATCTAATGAACATTTCTTCAACCAATCAACGAACTTTTGATCCCAATTTAATTTAGAATCATTGATTGATAGGCAAATAGGTGTTTTACGACAGTTTAATATTGCTAGGAGAACATGATTTGGATGTCCAGTTTTTCCGAAACGAGGTACAAATTTTGGTCATAAGAAAATCATGGATAAGTTTGTTTCTATTATCAAATTTCGGCTTAAAAATGAATTTTTTGAGAACGAAGTACTTCGTTCTCAAAAAATCATTGAGATTGAGTCTACAAACTTGATAATTGGTCATATGATTTTTTGAAAATTTTAACTATCCAACTTCAATTTTCATTTGAATTCGTTAAAGTCGCGAAAGATTTAATAAATGTGCTCGATTCCACATTCAAATTGGTTTTAGGTACTGTAAATTAAATAGCAATGCAATAGAAGGAGAGGGTTTTTTGTGATTTTACGTAAGAAACAAAAGGAAGGTGAGCGCAAAATTTATTTGGTCCGAGAGATATCAAACTGGTGTGGCGGTTGCCATTCCGCTCACTAATTTATCCGGTGAAATTATCCGGAATGATTATTGGATCCTAACTCGTTTGGATTTTGCAGATAATAAGGTGGTATTATTTTCGGATTCTTAGATTTGTCTTTGATAAAATTTGGGCATCGCAGAAATAATACCTTCCGCTTATATCAGAACAAAATTCTTATTAATATGTTATAATTCTTACGCTCTTATTATAGAAACGAAGATTTTAAACAAAGTTTATTATGTGTGTTTTTTCCGAAAAATCCACACTTAAAAAAATTGTTAGATCAACAATATTTGAAATAAGTTTTGATTTTAATAGGCGAAAACATTTCGAGCGATTCTAATGCACTATGTTCAAACCTGAAGTGGTTCTATTAACGATTTGTATTTTACGTATCATTCGAATGTACAGTACTCGTTCCAATGGCATATTGCTTTAGAAAATATCCATTCTCAGTTCACTACTTAGTTTTATTCCTTTGAACTTGGGCAGTTTGTTTTCGTGAAATTCTATCGGATGGGGGAAAATTTAATATTCAAGTCTTATTCGAACTAATTTTAGTATTTTTTCTTTTTTTTTAGACTACCTGGCCCAAACACTACAACTTTATAAAGTTGCAGCATCGCGTATATTGCAATTTTTGATGCACTCTCTCTTCTAAGAAGGTTTTTCTAGTTTTTATCATGAGTTTTACATGTGACTGTTGTTACATACCGCTGCGATAAAGCAGCCAATGAAGATATAATATTGGCTGACATCATGCGTGACGACATCCTTGGTCGTAACGAAGTGAAAACAACAATGGCTGCGTTGAGCTCGACCAAATCTACGTTTGTTTGCTTCATTATTTTAAAGAAAAGTAAACTTTGCTCTATTAAGCTATTAAGAAAAAAATATAAAAAAATTGCTGCTTTTTATTTTTGAATCAGAATTTAAAGTAGATACGCCATGATTAGTACGATTGTGGAATTGCAATGCACCGATGTAAACAATAGATAGTTACTCTGATGTGCGATCTAAGTCATGCATAGTATCTTACAGTTTTTGCGATATACAGTATAGTGACAGCAAATTACCTATGTAACTTTTATCACAATTTTCATTTCAAAAATGTTGCAGCGTGTTCGGAACCTATTGCAATCTTAATACCAGTCTAATCATTAACTTTGCTATATATTTCTTAAAACGTTTGGTTTATATCTCAGAGAACAGATCTCTTTCTTTATGGAACTATGATTGTTTGGAGAGAGCGCTATTTGTTTATTTGATATTCCTTTCGGCCTTTCTTGTATTTAAATGTAATAAATACTTGCTTTGTATTTACAAGATTCAGCTTAAATGTCATCCGAAAAAAATAAATTATTTTCCGAAATTAGTGTGGGTTAATCTTAATGGGGTTACCGGTGACCAAAGATAGAAATTTGGTATGGTGCGGGTCCAAATATCCGTTTCCAGACTCATGTAATTATGGAAAGACTGCTGTTTCTCATGCCAGTTTTTTTTTTTAAAAATGGAACTAGTGTCTCGTTTTAACTTTACCGTTCTAATTCATCGGAATTTTGGAATGTAATGGATTTCTCTTCCTGTTCGGGACCCACTCACCGACGTATAAACGAAAACCCTCTGTCCAATGGAGCATCTGACTTTTGGCACATTATTTGGCACGCAGACCACTTCAATGACCATTCATGCCCAGACGGACAAAGAGAAAAAAGGGTACGAAGGAACCTGCCGGTAGGTTCCGTTTTTCATTCGTTTCCTACTCACATCCACAAAACGTTAAAGCTCGGATGGGCTTACGTCGAATATGGGAAGGTTGATTCCTTTCGTTTTATTTACAGTAATACCCCGAACTTACGCGATAGGTGGGACCGAGCGATAACCGCGTAAGTCGAATTCGCGTAAATCGGGGTATAATTTCGCATATAAATACATACAAATAATTTTTAATTGGGGCCGGAGACTAAAAAAAGCAATAATTTAGAAAAAAATGTTTAATAAAATCTTAGATAATACATAGGTATAACATATATTATTATACAATTTTTATTGTATTATTATACAATTACTTGATTATAACACCATAATTTTAACATTGTTTCCATCTAAGCGATAATACCGTGACGTTTATGAATGATGCTTGAATTTAAAGATTGAGCATTTTTCGCAGCTTCGAGAATTTTTTCTTTACCTTTTATAATTGTTCTGACCGTCGATTCCGATAGATTAAACTTCTTTGCCAATTCACAAATTTTCATTTTTGTATCGAAGTCTTTAATAATGTTAACTTTACATTCCAAAGATAAAGTTTTTCTTTTCTTGTTTGATGCAGAAGAATCAGTTCTACTTCGTTTGGATGACATAGTAGATTCTCTCAAGTCTCCGTAGATAAAACAAACACAGAAATAAATACAGTAACACAAAATAAATTGTAGCTATGCGTCGATTCCGCGCGACACGTCCGAACATGTAAGCTGAACAATAGTGTGAGGGGAGTGAGTAATCAAGAGTTGAGTGGCGTTCAAACAAAAGACGAATCGGCGAGATTTGAAAATCGCGTAAGTCGAGGTATTACTGTATTTAAACTAGCAGGCGCGCGAAGCAATCACGCTGCTAATATATAAATGATATACTGTATAACTTCTGGCAAAACTTCTGGTAATCATTCCACCCTAAAGACATTTTTGCAGCTTTTTTAAGCATGTAGCAAATAAGCAAAACAAGAAATTAATACAAAATACTTTTTAAATAATAGTCAAACCTTTTGACTACTTTAAGTAACGTATGGTTTGAAAATTGAAATAACAACATATAAATTAAATTAAATATAATTAACATATTTAATTACAGTGGACCCCCCTAAAACACTGTTGATTATTCTGTTTTATATGAATTCCATGTTGTACGAGTCACTTAAATTTTACAAATACGTGTGCCGGACTGTGAACGGTTCACATATTTGTTAAATCTTAAGTGACTCGTACAACATGGAATTCATATAAAACGGAATAATCAACAGTGTTATAGGGGGGTCGACTATATTTTGTTAAAATTTT
>NW_019385706.1:109456-193022 GCF_000671375.1 Centruroides sculpturatus | reverse complement strand
TAATTCAAAGTGTCACCAATCTTTAGATTGCACTAATAAGTAAGTACAATTTTATCATATGTTTTGCAAATTCATTTCCCTAATTGTAATAATATTTTAAACCGTTTGATTTTTGTATTAAAGTTTTTTTAATTGATTGATGATTGATTCAATCAACTAATTTGTTGATTGTATTAACTTGATTCTTTAGATATCGAAAATTAAATAAAGAACATTATGTTAATTTAAGCGTACAGAAACGTTGCTGTTGTTCCAGCAAAGATATTATTTTCACTTTACCGAGTGCCTAGTAGGTAATTTGCAGATTACCTAGTTTATCTGCACATTACCTAGGTAATTTGAGAAATAGAGCAATTTTAGCAACTTTAACAGATTCCCCTAGTTAATCTGCAGATTAGCTAGGTAATGTACACATTAACGACTTTCGAGCTTTAGCGATAACATATATATATATTTAATTTCACGTATATGAGAAGAAAAATTATGGATTCAGTCAACATAGATAATTTTATTAAAATTTTGTTGCTTCATGTCGAGCTTTCGTGACAACCTTAATTCTTTCAGGCATGGATTTCACTAATTAAAAACAATATTTGCTATGAATAGTTTTTTTTAGCTTTTCCCAATAGCAATCAAGAGATCTTATTTACAGCTTTGTTTTGGACCAATTTCTTTAATTTCCATTACATGGGTTGCGATCTGGGTTGTTTGCTAGTCAGTCCATTGTGTTAATGTGCTGTTGATGAAAATCTTTCGAGATCTATGACAACATGCATTGTCATCTTGTAAAATGAAATCATCACTACCAAGCATAAAGATATTTTCAGTGGATGGAATAAGAACAGTTAATGCCAAGGTATACATCAACGTATACCTAGGCATTATTGACGCCATAGTGATTATTGGCATTATCTCCAAATAGTAATTATGGTAGGAAATTTTGACGTTTTCTTTAGACAGTTATCCTTATAAGCGTCATTAGAATGGTACCAGACAAAAGTTCCAGCATCATCTCCATGACCAATATAAATTTATGACTCATCACTAATATTACTTTCATTTAATCGTCTACAGTCCACGCTTGCTTTGCTTTAGCCCGTTGTAAGTTTGCTTTCTTATGATCTGATGTTAGTGCTGATCTTCGTTTTGCTTTTGTATATGAAAATACAATTCTTTCAAAAGATCTCTCGCTGTTCTGGCACAAACTAACTGCTACTAATTTCCACTTCTATTCATTTCTTTTGTTGTACAGTACGTACAGTACATTTCCTACTTTCAAGACATATTGCTTTTAGTTTTCTTTATGCTTTTATATCTTTTGTGATGGTCTATATGTTTTTTTAATAATAATTTTGGTTTGTTTATATGTATACGGTGCACCAAATTTTAGATAGAGCTGGCTATGAACAATTCACATGTTTTGCAATATTCTTTACTGAATTGCCTTCATTAAGCAGTTTTACAATCCTTTTCATTGTTTCGACCTTCTAGGTGTTATGGTTATGTTACATAAACAGAAGAGTAAGGCAATTGGCTACGAGCATTCACTTTATATTCAGGCTTACTATTTGCATATTGAGCAATGTAGTAAGCAATGTTTTAAATATGCTAAATATAAGATGATTCCGTGAAAACCATTTCACGGAATCCTAGCATAACGTAACGTTTATGTAAACACCCCACTCCTTGTAACGCATCATAACAGTTAGCTGTATACCCACCATCCATATCTGTTTACATAATTTATGAACAACCCCTGTGTTTATTAAACAGAAAATAATTTAAAGTTAATTGTGAGTCGGATACTTAAGATAAAAAAATTATGGGATGTAAAAATTTTAATTAGAAGATAACTTTAAAAAAAATTAAGAAAGTAAATTTTAAACGACTAAATAACAGCAGTATAACAGAATCTGATATGCCGCTACTTTTATCGTCCTGAATAGAAATGTTTTTTATCTTAAACAACTATAACCTCGAAAGGAATTAGAAAATATTTAATAAATGTACTCTATAACTATTGTCAAAATATATACAGATTAAGATGATTTTTTTAAACTGAAAATGTGTTGTAAGTATGATAAAATGTGAAAAGCGCGAGAGAAATTATGGTGACACGTTCGGTTTGCCGGAGTGCGATGATAGGCTTTATGATTAGCAAACTATAGATTACGGGTCATACGTAAAACTCTGATTCTAATTCGCTGTGTATGGTAATTATTGATGCTTGTACCTATATATAGAATTACGCAATAAAGGTAATGCCATGACGTGAGGAAGATCCCGATAAACAATAGAAACGGAATGCTAAAATATGAAAATAATAATACTTTAAAGTATATAAGAAGAAAACGCGATGCATAATTAATCTTCGGTATTTTATACATTTTCAGTAGCTCGATAGAAAAGCGAGCTACAGTTATTGAAATAATATCTTCAAAAACTTGGCGGTGGGCTTCCAGTCCCTCGAGAGATGTACTGTACTAAAGGTGGCTTCATCAGTGCGAAGTCCGGGAGACGACGACTGCCTGTTTTCTTTAACGGAAGTAGTCCACTCTTTTTGATGATTAACAAGGAACAAAAAGAAGAAATGGCTCCGGTGTACTGTACTGTACGTTCTGTCAAATAGAAACTTTCCTTTCCCGCCATTCCATCGGCCGGAAGTAACCTGTCTCTTATTTAAGAACCCTTCCGGCGAAAGAAGTCGTGAAGAGTAGGAACTCTCCACTGCGTCTGTTCAAATTTTTTCAAACATTGGTTCCCTCTAGCCTGCTTACTCTATTTTTCAGTGACAGATTTTCCCGATAACTTTTGGGGAATCGCCGTCATTTCTTTCTGTAAATCTCTAATTTCCTCTATTTCGATCTATTCCTCTTCTTCGTTTGGCTTCCTATATGTCTCCAACAAGAAGACGCACCCTATCGGAGAATTTTCTCCCTCCGCCAACCTCACCATCCGACCTGCTAATTCCGTCGGCGAATTTCTTCTATCTTTCGCATTTACCTTAACGGTCTTCGAACGATGATAACGGAACGGCCGACCTCCGCTCCTTACTTCTTTGCTGGGGTGGTAGCGAGCCCTGATCCGTCAGGCCCTTTCTCTGACTCGATTAGCCTCACCTGTAGAAGCAGAAGTTACAATTTTCGTCTTTTGTCGTATAAGAGATCGGGCTGCGGTCGACCGAAGGCAGTTTACCCCTACTTTGGCCTCTTTCCGAAGACAGAAGCTAGACCGACCCCCGTCTTTATTTATTCTCCTGTTCCTACGGGGGTAGGAAGAGAAGGATAAATAACCCGGAGACGTTTACTCGGACGGGATTCTATCCGACCGAAACACCAAACGCATTCGGTAATCGTGGAACCCGGAATGAGAAACCGAGCTACTTTTGCGGAAAAGATCTTCTCTCTCCGGCCATTTGTTGTGTCTTTCCGGCTAAACACTAGCGCGCCCCGTCTGACCACGCCCCCGTAGGACCGCTACGGAAAGACGCCGAATTCTGCGGTTGACGCCGATCGGCGTCGCGCCGGCGCAGCGCCCGCCCGCCTTAGCTGTCTCTGTCCGCCAATCGGGTCGGACGGGACTCGAACCGCCTTTTCCCGGCGCGGGCTTCTCTCCCGTCTCCCTTCTTCGGTCCGCCGGTAGCCGACTGGGCGTTTCTTCTCCGCCCGGCGTCGCTTCCGCCCTCGGTCCGCGGATCCGCCCTTTCTTTCCTTCCCCGACGGACGAACGGCCGACGGTTCGTCCGTCGGAGTTTTCGGGCTGCCGCCCTCCCTCCGGCGGGCCAAAGGTGCCGCGGGCTGGTTTCGGCGGGTCGGCGGCGTTTCGACAGGAACCGCGTCGGCTGTCGGGAGGCGGGTCCCGTCTCCGCCCGCCCTTCTTCCCGGATTCGTCGCCGCACGTCTATCGATCGTTCCCGGACATCGGCATTTCGAACGTCGGGCGGTTGGCGACGCGTCACGTCGCCCCGCTGGCTCTCGTTGTGACGCGCGCTCGGACGCGATGGGCGGCGCGACTCCCGCCGTAGAAAAGCCGTTGGGTGCGGGCGCTAGGTAGAAATGGTAGTCCGGCGTGGAGACCGATTTACGGAAACGAAGGGGCCGACGGGAAGAGTCGGGTCGGAACTGCGGATTCGACGCTAGTCGGGAAGGCGTCGCGGGGGGGGAGAAAAGAACCGGTCTTCCGTCGGGAATTGCGAACTAGACGAAGGGAGGGAGGGATGGAGCGTTCGATATTCGGACGAGCGGTTCGACGGCCGTCGTCGTCGGCGAGCGACGACGCACTGCCGGCCGTTGCCGTGGAGGTTAAGGTTGGACGGTCGGAGGCTCCCTTGGAATCGTGGATGGGAACCCTGCGTAGTAGCGTCGATGCGGATACTGTGCGTCGCAACCGGTGGTGGAAGCGTGTGTCCGTCCGTGTGTACGTGCGTGTGTGTGTGTGTGGTGTGTGACCGTCGTGGCTCTTCCGCCGTCGCACCCCGCGTTCGACCCGCGGAGTCCAGCATCTTCGGACTAGGATCGATGGAGATTCCCGTCCGGAAGCCCGTCTTTCGTAACCTCCGGTTACGTTACGTACGACTTTCTTCTCGTAATTAATTCTCGTCGCCTCCGTCGAGAGTCACGTCAACTGCTGCGGACGACGACAACGACGACGACGACGACGTCGGCCGGCATCCGGTGGCCGTGTGCCGTGTTTCGGGGCCGCGGCGAGGATTTCCCGTCGGCGCGTGTGTGGTGCGTGCGATTCTCGGTCGACGCCATGGGACTCGCGCCACGTCCTTAACCGTTGCGGGGATGGACCCCGATCGGAAGAGACGGAAGACGTCCGGTCGCCGGTGAGGGGAACGACACGCGGAGCTGGTGCGTGGAAGGAAAATGTTCCCCTTGCTGTTACACGTTCATAGCAGGTGTGCAGTTTTTTGTTTTCGTCCCTATGTCTAGCTTGGCCTTACCGTCGTTTCTCGCGTCGCCTCGATTAATATTTACGCCCAGGACTGCGGACCTACGATCGAATTCGGTTTTCTTTTCCTTCCCCTCTTTTCAAACCTACGTTTCTGCAATTCCGTCGACGTTTCTTCTCCATTAATTACGACGTCTGCGGATCGATGGCCGGACCACCGTGCCGTTTACGCGTCCGTCTCGGACGGAAAACGTGTGACGCTGACGTTTTAAACAACTGAAAAATGTTTAACGTTTATCTGCTTCTTCGTCCGCCCGTTTTTTTACATAATAATAAAATTCCATTTCACACCTCTTCCGCCCCTTTGTTTTTTTACGTTTTCGCCTAATCGAACGTTTCGTTTTTCCCGTCAGTAACTCCCCCGTCGTCGTTTACTTGTGCGTGGGAAAATCTGGTTGGGAGGGACGGCCTCCCCAGAGGGCGTCCTATCTTCTACCTGTTTTCTGACGTTTTTGAGAAGCCTTTTCCCCCGCTATATCAGGGGCAGCTGTCTCTGCCCTGCAGATAGGATCCAGACATGCATTTTGATTTGTTTCTGATGTAGGCTTTTGCAGAATATAGGGGGCTGATTGATTATGGTTTCGTATCTACCCCGGATTGTTTTTTCTTTGTAGGTTGGCTGTTCTAGAAAACAAGAATTTGGCATGCCGTCTTAATCAGTACAAGTCTTTGGTTGTGCTTCCCGGGCCGTTGTGAATGGGATGCTCGGAGGCAACGAGAAGAGTTGTCCTTGTATTTAGTCGGGAGATTGAGGACAAATAAAAAAAATATGAAGGGCAGTGAAAGGGAGTTTGTGTTTGCATCGGATTTGTTGGTCGGTCAGAAAATCTGAAATCACTCAGGAAAAATATGGACAGAGGGTATTTGAGAGGCATTCTTCGAGTTCTGCTTGTAAATTTTGTTGCTAGTGGGGACAAATACCTAAAATTTTTATCATGGAAGGGTCTTTGGAAAGAATCGATTTTATGTGGTCTGTCAGATGTGAACCCAGTTGATTTTATTGTCGGATGCTGCTATCTAAACTTGTTCATATATTTGTGTTACATAATTTAGAAGAGTATTTTGAATATTTCCTATTTAAAGTTTTAATTATTAATTTAGACATGTAGAAAAATATGTTTGAAAAATTATAGTAAATGCTTTAAAGGAGCAGAAAAAATAAAAAGATTCGAGTGCTTTGAAGTATTATGTACTTATCAAAGAATTCTAAATGGAATTTAGTTACTTAAAGAATCAAATAAATTCAAGTTTGTTGCAATTAAAACATTTATTGTGATTTTTCAATATTTTTAGTGTTAACTTTACAAAATACCTCTGATCATAATAACTTATTGACTAACTTATAAGTTTTATGTATGTTACATAATTTTGAATGATTTAATCAGAATATGAACTATATCGCTGATAAGAATATAATTAAATTATTATAGCTAAAGTGTTTAACGATTGTTGTATTTAAGGTGGAGCTCCGAGATGATGGACAATCTCCACAGCTTAGATCCTCGAAAACAAGAACTTTTGGAGGCAAGGTTTCTAGGAAATAGAGTAAGTTCTTGTTATATAAATTGATTTCTTTTGAAATAAAATTAAAGATGCACCAATTGATACAAGGGAGAACTTTGAAAATAACACAGAACAGTTGTTAAGTTGGAATCTTTTGTAAGCACATTGTTTAATGAAATTGAATTGAAATTTATTATCACTAGCTGGGATAATAGTGAGCCTTTAACACTTTCCTTTTACAAACCTGATATAAAGAAATTATATGACAAAATATTTTATGGTGCTATCTTCTGTATAAAAATTAAATTAACTTATTTACTTGTTTACAAATTGTCAACATTAGTAATAACAAAACTAACAATATTAATATGAAGAAATATTAACCTTTATATATATATTATCCAGAGTCTATTATCCATTATTAGAACAAATTTAATAATTTATAAATGAAATGTATTATGTAAACTAATAACAATTATTTATGATTTCACATAATATTCATTTAATTCATGTAATATTCTTAACTAAGAATTAAAAATTTAGTTAAATTTTCTTTCATATGATATTTTGTGTATAAACAATTCCATATATGAATACATCTACAAAATATACTGGAGTATTTTATTTCTTTATCCAAAACTTTAACTATGATAATATATATTTTTGTTTCAATCTTGAGAATTCAAATGTTTTTAGATTTATATTATGATTAATGTCAATACTTTTATAAATATAATCAGAATTAATACTAATGATTTTACATAAAGTAGTTGTATAATGTTGATTCCATATATTTTATTACATAAAGAGACCTGCTACCATATGATAAATTTAATAATAATAAATAGATTTCCTGGATTATTATTAATACATTACATAGTAGATAAATAGGAGCAGATCCCCAAAGTTCTATATTTCATCTTTTGTTTGAATAATAGTATTATAAAGTTTTATAAATTAATGTTCAATTTATAACAAAATTTATAAAAATAAAATAATGTTTAAATTTGTTTATAACACATACAGATTGAGTTTATGTTTTTTTCTATCGTAATCTTTCAAAACTTGAAAACATTTTCACATGTTAAATTTTCATTTCAAAGCACTTTCTTCTGAACATGTTGATCTTTTTTTTCAATGTCAAGCATGAACTAGCATCAATGCTAATGTATATTGAACCTCATAACATTTCATGGCACCCCTGTGAGCATTTCCCAGCACACACTTTGGAAACTGCTGGATTATATATACAGTATATATATATATAAATAAATAAATAAAATAAAGCAAAAGTTACAGTTGACCCCCCATAACATGGGTTTTTATAGTTCAGATTCCTATATCATGGCGAAAAAATTGCAACAGTATTCGTACAAACACACTAAAAAATCTCCTATAATTCTGTAAAACGTCATCGCTGACTTGAGTCGCAACAGGATTGGTCGAATCTAGACCAATAGTGGATATTGCACAAACCGTTGCGTTTAAACGAGCGGCGGACCGACTAAAAACCATTTATTATTTAACGGCCATAAAAATTATATTTATATTAATGATGTCTCCAAAGTTCAGCAAAATTTTCGCAGAAAAATAATTTATCAGGAAGCGCACGAGCACCATTCGATGCATCGCTCCACAATGAAAACAAGCTTAAGCAATGGCATCGTCGAATGGTGCACACTTGGTAAGTAATTCTACGATTTTTTGTTTATAGCATAGTTTATATGGATTATTCCCAAAAAATTATACATATTTTGGAAATGTTGAGTTGAATTAGTCTAGAATCGATTAATTTTATGGAAGAAACCTTTCAAACAGCCATAGTCTGTAAACTGCATACATGCCGGGCTGCGATTGACTGGACTCATAGAAAATGGATTCATAAAAACCGGAACATATCTACCATGTTATAGGGGGGTCGACTGTATTTGTATTTATAGTTAATTAATATATGTTGGTTTGTTATAATTTTACTTTTCAAAATTTTTTCTCAGTCAGTTGCTGATGATCTGTTGAAATTAAAATATATATTGTATTTCTGTGCTTACAAGAGCATGCTCTTATGTTTGAAGTATGATCTTATAAGCAAACAGGACATGTATTCCAAAAATGCAAAAAGAAGCAATTTTCATATAAAAGAACATACTCTTATTTGAGTAGAAATACATTATGCAGTTTAATATTTTTAATTTTTTGATAACTTAATCTCTCAATGTGGCAAGCTGTTGAAATCTTAAATGTGTTTAGAAATTAAATGTAAAGAAAAGATTGTTGAGTTAAAAGTGCATATGTATATGAAAATTTCAGTATGAAATGAATGGGATGAAAGCAGATTTTAATATATAAAATTGTAGTAGTAAAGATTTGGCAAAATAAATATAGAGCTTATTTGAAGTAGCAAAGATTAAGTTTTGCACTATCCATATTTGTTCTATGAATTGACAATAGATGAGTATTAAAGTGATGTAAATAGAATTCAGCATGAATAACACAAAATTCTCATAATGAGTTTTCATAATCTCATAAAAATCTAATGCTATACATAACTATCAAAACTGCATTTTAGAAATAATTGCTTACTTCAAAAATAATTAGATTATTCAGAAACTTATCAATAAAAATTATATACAGGGTGGAATTTATTAAATAAAATTACTTTTCATTACAGATTTGGATAAGATTATATGATCTTTCTGACTTATAAATATAAATGTTAAATTCCAACAAATTGAAATTGAAGCAACTATGTTCCTTAGTAATCAATAGGATGACTAACACACCAAATTAATATATAATAACAAAAACAAATACACTGAGTTCAGCGTTACATGTGTTTTCTTTATCGCTAGCACTTTCAACGAATTTATTGTCGTCGTCCTCAGGCGAATACAGATATTTACCAAAGCTTTTAAACAAAAATAATCAAATGCAGAATAGAATGCATAAGATAATGTGAAATTATGTTAAAGCCGTTAGGAACACGAAGTAAATATTTAAACATAATTCGAAAACCGAACGAGCAGACAGCTCTGTGAAGTGCGAGCTGGCGCATGCGCAGAGCCAAGCTCACGCTACATGCATACTAGAGACTGCTAATACTCGCTTAAACGCTTATACAGCGTGACCCATACACTAGGCAGCTCGAGCGTATGGGTGTTGCAAGTGTCCAAGGTGGTAGTGAGGAGAGATTTCCATATAAAAACAGTTTTTTGATCCTTGCAGCTCTTGAGCATAACCGCTTGGGACCATAACGGGTTGTAACCCTGCTCAAGTACCTTCCTTGCGAGCTCAGTGGTGTGTCTTCCCCTCCTAACATTGTCTTGGTGCTCATCAAGGTGGCTGGAAAGCATTCTAGTGGTGGCCCTGATATATCTTGTGTTTACTCCCGTTGCCTGATTTTCCAAAAGTACAGCATAGACCCCCGATTTCTCAAGAATGGAAAATATCTGTATTCACCTGAGGACGATGACAATAAGTTCGTTGAAAGTGCTAGCGATAAAGAAAACGCATGTAACGCTGAACTCAGTGTATTTGTTTTTGTTATTATAACTATGTTCCTTATTTGACAAGATAAATGACTAATATTGTAAATTTTGTTGAATTTGTATCTATGAGTAAATTGTTTATTATTTCTGACTACCTCTATTTTGTCACAGTGACAAAGTTAAAATTCTTTTTAATTTTCATTTTATGATTTACATATACAAACATCTCCAAACCCGATTATTTTAGTAATATGCCAAACAACTACTGGATTAAATTGAGCTACTTCTTTGCATTTATATTTAATTAATTTCTTAATAATTTGTCATTAAAGGCAGGTGTTGTGTGTCATCTCTTATTAGATTTAATAATTATAATCAAATTAATATTTATAAATAATTTAGAATATTCTGGAAGAAAAGAATTGGCCTGTAGTGGCACTCTAACCTGCAACTCTCACTTACTGAGCGGAAGCATTACTAGCTACACTACCTGCCTCCAGACTGATCTCTTCTTCCAGACATATTGAATTATGCTATAGCCATCCTTCGTTACTTATGGTGCCATCTGGGGATGTCTTCAGCATACTTGTCCTATAATCATCCACTTATATACAGAGTTGAATGGAGTAAGTATCCTATACATAGAAGTTAAAGTTTTATTGTTTTCATCTTGTGTTTTATTTTGAGTCCTCAATTTGAAAATACACTCCTGTCCAAAAAATAAACATAACCATTAATTTTTGGTCTAAATCCCAGCTGGCACTGGAAGAGGAGATTGATCTGGAAGCTCATGTTTTATATAACTGGCAGCATATCCACATAATAAGTGGAAATTGTGGGTTTGAGTGCTGCTCCAGGTCAATTCTTTTCTTCCAGAATATTCTACAATGGAGAAGTGGCATGGTTTAATCTGGTAGTTGTTTGGCATATTTTAAGTTTATTATTAGTAAATTCAAGTAAGTATTATATACATAAAAGTTTTATTGTTTTCATCTTGTGTTTTATTTTCTGAGACCTTAATTTGAAAATATACTCTTGTCCAAAAAATAAACAACCATTAATTTTGGCCTAAATCTCAGGAACTACCTGATAGAACAGCATAAAACTTAAGATACAAGCAGAATGTTGTACTCTTTATGAAGCAAAACAATTGAAAAACAAAAATGTAATCTAAATTATGTTAAACCAAAAACAAGAAAAGGTATTTTCATATATCTTTTTGCAGAGAGAATGATTAATATTGACCTGTGATTGTCTCCTGCATGCATACACTGCACAGCAATTACTCATACTGATCATAACATTGTTTATTTGCTTTGTTGGTAGCAAAGTCCATTCTTGAGTAAGAACATCTAGAAGCACCTGGAGTGTTTTTGAATAAAAGCTGACATGATGCAACTCTTCTCTGTAGATCAGAGGTGGTGAACCTATGCCATGTGTGCCCAAAGTGGCAAGTAAAGAGAAATCATCTGGCATGTAACATATAAGATGTAACATCCTTTTGGTTTATCACCTGATTACCCTTTTTTCAATCAGCTTTTTTACATTTATTCTAATTACAGCATATTCATTTAATTTCTTTAAATATTTAAATATTGTTGTTTGAAGTCTAAAACTTTGGCACACATTAACCTCTTTAAAGTTAACTATGTTTACTATATGGCACATGGGCTCAAAAAGGTTCACCATTCCTGCACTAGAGCATCCCACACTTGTTCTGTGGGTTCTAGATCTAGAAATCTTACTGGCCATTCCTGCAATGAATATCTTCACTGTCAAGAAAGTTATTGATAAGTGTAGCCCCAATGTGCATGGGCATTATCCACTCTGAAAATGAGATCTGCATCCACAGCACCTTAGAAATCTCACATGGAATTTCAAAACCTAATCCCTGTACCTTCTTGCAGTAAATGCATTCCTTGCAAAAATGAGCTCAGTGTTGCCATTAAAGATAATACTACCTCAGACCATCTATCATCAGCAAAGTCTCTTTCCATGATGTTTATAGGACTGAATTTGATTCCTCAATCTCTCTAAATTCTAATCCAACAAGAATCATTCTATTGATTTACCTGGACTCGACTCATTTATGAATAGAACATTGTCCTATTCAAAGTTCAATGTGTTCTTTACACCATCTTAAATAGGATTTTCTGTGCACTGGAGTCAATGGAACTTAATGTATTTTATGTCTGATAAAAAGACTATTTGCCTGAAGCCTGCTGTAGATAGTTTTTTGTGAAACTCTAATGTTTATGACCATAGATAGCTATCACTAAACAGCAGTCACTAAACATGTTTGTGACTGCTGTTTCTAATCTTCTAATAATTCTTTGTTTTGTAAAATTATCTATGTGGCATCTTTTTGGCATTGTCACTATTAAGACAATAAAACCATAAAGAACTACCCTCGATGGTCAAATGTCAACTGAATCAAGGCCATACTACTACTGTTTATGGAGCTTGTATACTTCGCATGAACTTGTGCTTTTTAATGGAATGTTTGATCATATCTTGGGTATTTTTGTAGTTTGAAAACATTCATGAAAATTTTCTGCTGTTTTGCTTATTTTTTGCTTTATCTATGAATTGGATGATTTGTATTTTTTAGACATGAATGTATTATTTTAAATAGAATTTGGCCTTGTTTGTAAAAACTCATTGATATATTGGAGATTTGAAAAATTTACTTTCAAATACATTTAAATAAATATTTGAAATACTCTTCCTAATATTTTAACATAATACAAACTAATTTATGTAATAATTTATAATTAAGCATTGAATTTTGCATATTTTTGTTATTTTCAATTTGGGAAGAACAAAAATGTATTCACAATGCCAGGATTAATTTTTCAAAATTTGAGAGAATATACTTTTGTATAACTTTCAAGGTTTGGAATAATTGAGCCTATTTAGGTATATTTTGATATATTTGAGATTTTACGGCATGTCCAAAAATAGACTTAGTTCTTTAAAAAACAAAAGTTATTCTATTTTTTATATCAAGATAAAATCTATATTGCTTTAATAGATGGGTCTACCTCTGGCTGAAGTGGATAAAAACAAACTGAACGGTAGTAGATGGTTATGGGTTTCATGTGACCAAATAGACTAATCACATGGAGTTTTCCAAGTTTTCTTTATGTCTCTAACATCTAAATAAGGGCAATTTCTCATTGAAAGTGATCCCAGGAGGTATCCACTCCCTTGGCAGATTGCCTATGCCCTTGCATTTTTGCATGAAATTAAGCTAACCATACTAAATTTCTAACAGCATTGCATCACTTATAACTTCAGCAGGCTATCATAAGTGCAGTAGAATCCTACTTGTCTGAGTCCTGAATAACTGGTTTCTCATTATCTGATGTAAATCTGTAAATGGATATACTTTTCTTATAATTTATAAAAGCTATGCCATAAATGAACTGACCACATAAATACTACAGTACTTTTAACCTAGTCCATACCAAGTGAGTGACTGATGCTGAAGTTTTAACTTTTTCCATACTGTATGCACTAAAAGGAATGAGGTTACTATAGGACATTGTGGCAAAGAAGGGAGGAACTGCTATAAATCAAAAACTCTGAAGGACTTTCTAAAGAGTTTAAAACAAATAATATGTAGCCTATTATAAAATGATTTGTTTCTTTTATCTTTTATCATTTAACTTTTATATGAGACAAAACCATTTATATTATTAAAATGTAACTACAACAATATACATTTTTATTCTTATACAGTATATCCTTTGAGTAGTGGACACTAATGGGACTGGGAAGTTTGTCTTCTATTTAGAGGTGTCCTTCATTTGGAGGTACTGTACATGCTGGTGGCTATACTGTATTTTAATGTAGTCATCACATAGTGGAGAATATGATGAATTACAAAAACAGCAAATTTCCATTAGGAGTGTGAATTTGGTTTATTCACACTCCTAATGCAAAAATTAAACAGAATATATAATTAAAATATATATATAGTACTGTATATTATTCATTTTTTCATCTGTAAATATTCATCTTAATTGAATTCTAAATAGCAGACAGATTGAGCAGGATACATTAAATGGAACATAAAAATTACGACAAAACTTAAACATTGATTAATTAATTATTAATTCATCAAAAACAACATGGATAGAATTAATGAAAAAGAAAATTGAAACTGTTATGAACAGAGGGGTGGATGGTCAGTTTAGGCAGTGAGAGTTTGAATGTTGAGTTACAAAGGTGATTTGCTAGCTACTTCAAGGGTGAAAATGTATTTGGTATTCGTACATTTATAACATCATTTATGATCTAAGCAACTAATAAAAATCAATATAGTGATTTGTCTGCTTTGTAGTTATCAAGTAGGTGTAATTTTTCAAACATTTTTTTGCTTTTTTCAATAAATGATTTATTGAAAATTATACCTAAGCCACCACAAAGCTGTTAAGATTATAAATGCCAACACTACAAAGTGTTGGCATTTATAATCTTAACGGCTTTGTGGTATACAGAATATGTTCCAACACTTTATAGTGGCCAGAAAATTTTTTTCATAACATGACCTTTGAACTTTTGCCACCACAAATTCTGTTTTAATAGTTTTAACTTTCTTTTCATTACTACTGTAGTACAGTTCTTGTTGAATGAATGAATAACTCAGGAAAAGTTTATGGTTTCTTAGTATCATAAACTTAATTCAAACAATAACACAGAAGTTTAATAACATTAATATGTATGATGATAAGTGGTGATTGGCAACTCAACCAGATTAGTCTTATCTAACAGATAAAGAGTATTGTTCAACTTTTTACAATTTGTTCTCCTCTTTCATTCCTATTTTCAACCAGTCTTTATTCAATGCCTGTAGGTCAAAATTTGTTGTTTGAAGGAGTATTTGAACCAATTCTTTGTTTTCATTTTGAAATATTTCATATGTAATTAATTTTTTCAGAATATTGAAGGTAGTGGAACATTGTGTTTTTATAAGGTTGATTATAGATGTCTGCTATTCAGGAATATCTGTTAATGGAGTTTCACTATATATGATTAAATTCACTAAGGCATAAGTGATACTATATAAATCTTTTATATTTGTAGTGTTAATCTGAAATGGCTGTGGTCTTGGATTTGACTTATATAGTGCTGGACAAAAGTATAAGGTTGTTGTAAAAAAAGAAAGCACAATAATTTTTATAATTGCTATGTATGAATAAAACAAAACAAATGATAAGAAAAAGTGGCATAGGAAAACATTTGCTTAAAAGAGTTTGTAAAAATTTAAGTTGATTATTTGTTTCATGATCTGTTGCTTAGTTCAATATACAGTATCTTAGACAGAAGTATAAGGTCAATAACATGTTTTCATGATTCATCAAGTAACAATAGGCAAATCAAGATTCAATTTGCTACATCTCCAGCTTTATAAACCAGATTAACATAACATCAATTATCACTCAGTAGAGGAGCAAACATATAGCAATAAACTTGCCAAAAGGTATGCAATTGTCTGAGTTTGAAAGAGGATTGAAAAGAATGAACAGTGTGGTAAAATTTCTGCTGCTATAAGACGTTCAAAGACCATTGTGAATACCTTCCTATTACAAAACCATGTGAATGTAGAACAAGAAAGCAGTTATGGTGAAGACTTCCAGTGTTAACCAATCACCTGAGAAATCAAGCAGCATCTCTTGCATATTATGACAAATGCTTGTCTTTGGAAGTAATGGCATGTATGGATCTTTGATATAACTTCAGAACAGTCCAGAGTCTTAACTTCAGCAAAACATTACACTTTACAAAATTTAAAAGCCATCGTCTTTTAATTACAGTCCAGGGAAAACATGTGTGCAGTGGTGTAGCATAGGGAGGCGACAAAATTTCACAATAAATAATAATAATATCTTGTAAAAATTTGAACCATTTTCTTTCATATTTTTGTCGCACCTACGATTCGGACTGATTGAAATGAGCACGGAATAGTGTTACCACCCGGACAGTCTGGGAATCGACTCACTGTCCAGGTGAACAATTAATTTTGTCTGGGAATATTGTGTGCAACCTGTCAACCTTTTTTTTTTTTTTTTTTCTTTCTTTCTTTCTTTCTTTTTTTTTTTTTGCTTGTACGATTCGTATTCATACACATCTCTGATATCCAATAGAGCTAAGTCACCTAGGTTACTCTTACCCAAATCTGCCTAGTCTCTAACTGTAACTGATTTAGAACCAGCATGCACTGCACATTATTCTTTGCTTTGCAAAATGACATTACGCATGCTTCAGAAACTTCTATTCAAACAAACCTCACTTGCCGTCCGGGTCAGCAAGTTTTAAAAAGGTGGCAACACTAGCACAGAATTTTTCATTACTTATTCTGTGACGAAACTGAATTTTAGTCTTTTAAATTGAGATACCTAAATAAGGGGGTGGTGAAGTTTTCCTCTGCCCTGGGCGGCAGACACCCATGCTATGCCACTGCATGTGTGGCATTTGCTCATCATCATATAAATAGTCTTTGGTGAGAAATGGAACAATGTTGTCTTTTTAGACAAGAAGTTTAACTTAGATGGAACAGATGTCTTTCAATATCACTGGCATCGTATTTGTGACAACAAGGAGTATTTCTCAAAATGTTGGTTTGGATAATGGTCAGTGATGGTCAGAGGTGCATTTGTTGCTTATGGTGTTTCACCAGTTGTGACAATTTCCACATGAATGACCTCATTATATCAAGATATGCTTGCAGAACATTTGCCAACATAATCACTACTGTGTATATTCATTTACTGAATATACAGCTACATATATGCAGTGTATATCCATTTACTGAATATACAGATTGATGGCAGGGAGGTTATCCTATTGAAAATAGGATAACCTCCCTGCCATCAATCTGCAAGAACCAAGAAATGGTTTTCAGCCAGTAACGTTATTATTCTGAACTGATCAGTATGTAGTCTGAGCCTGGATTCTATGGATAATCTGTGGGGATTATTCAACATTTTTGAAAATGAATGTTGTCAATTTGACCCAATGGAAGAATAAACAAATATCATACAGACTTTATGGGAGAGCATTCTGTCTGTTACTCTCTTCTTTTTTTCTTTAATGTTTAAAGTTAATAATTTCTCTATTGCTTCTTTTTTGATATTTATTTTTCTCTACTAGTTCCTTGATATAATTAAACTTTCTCAAAATATTGTCATGGTAGTAGATGCTTATTTAATGAAAACTCTAAAAATCTGAAGTTTATAAGAAAGCAAGTTATAAGTGTAGGAAGGAATGTATGTGTAAAGTGTGTTATGGATTTCTATATAAGATTGTGTGTGTTTCTTTGCTTTTTAAAAAATTATGTTTTAAGAGTGTTGTTTTACTAAGCTTTATTAGTTACATTTTAGAGAAATACTGAATTGACTAGATTGTGGAATATCTTGATATGTTATTTTTCTGCGAATAATATGTCATTAATATAGCACTTACACTACTGCATTTACTTGAATCTAAGATGCATCTTAGATTAGAGTACATACAATCAGATTGAGTAGATTCGATCAAAAAATATCCACGGATATTTTTTAAGTAGACAACTTGAGACAAATTTATGTCAACAGAAGTGTTTAGTATTTATTGCAAGTAAGATATATATCAGTCTTCTGTGGTATTGAAATTGGAAGTCTTCACTTGCCATGTTAAGCTTTTCTGAATCAATACTGGTATGTTCATATCTTCCCACATGCAATCATACTCAGTGTCTTTTAAAGCATTGAGAATGCAATATTTCTTGAAAGAGTTCTGCATAACTTTTTCTGGGATTTTCATCTAAGTACTTATGACGTTACTGCAATAGACTAATGAGATTCAACTAATTTGACATCTTAAATATTTCTACTTTGATAAATTTAATAAAATCATTAAAATAATGCAATAGAATTAGTGATATTAGTTATTTAGATTAGTGAATAAGATGCTGTGCTAGTGGTCACTAATTATATATTGCAATGAATCTAAGAGTGATCCTAAAACCTCCTAAAAATCCTAAATTTTAAAGGTACTAAAACCTAAAATAGCATGTTACAGTATATTACTGTATTTCAAAATGACTTTTTACTAAGAAATTAGAAGGATTTATTACAATTCCCTAAGTGAGCCAGATACATGGATTCTCATTGAGACTCCTTGCTTTTGTATGTATGTTCTTTGATCAAACTTGGAAGACAGTTGAAGAACTGAATGATATATGGTATATCTACTGTTAGCTTCTTTACAAATGATACTACTGTATATAACATAAAAGTATCCAACAGTTGGAATGTACACAAATTAAAACTATATACACATACACACAGTCTTCTAGCAAATATGTATTTGAATTAAATAAAAATGGAATATTTTCAGCCTCTTTCAGGGGCCTGCATCAAGCTTCAATTGTTACAAAAACATTTCATTTTTGTTTAATGCAAATACATATTATTTGCTGGAAGACTGTGTGTATGGTGTGTAGTTTTAATTTCATACTACTTAATTGTATTGATAACATAGTGGGAAGTCACTCATCTCATCAAACATGATTGCAATAAGATTGCAAAATATAAACTTTTGAAAACCAATACTGTAATATGTTTCTCATTGAGTGAAATCCTTGGTATTTTTGTAACTACATAGAAAGAATTCCTATAGATGATTTTGTGATCTTTCAGGTCTGAAGTGAGAAACTTAGTTTAAATTTTTTTTAGAGTGATAGGTTAGAAATTTACATTTTTACACTACTACCAGTTGTGATTGGTTTTCTTTGGTAAATATAAACAGTCTATAAGTGTACAATAATCACACAAAGTAATAGGAAGTAATTACAAAAGATCTGATTTTGAAAGAATTAGCACTGTTCTTAGAAATTTATTTAAAAAATTAGTAAGAGTTATGGAGTACTCTATATTTGTCACGAATAAATTTATATGTTGGTAAAAAGATATTGATTTTTTTTATATTTGAGATTCAAAAAATTTTTCAGACATTGCAACTGTTTAAGTAAAAAAATGAACATAATTGAGAAAATATTAATATTGTTATACTAATATATTTTAAGGTTTTTATCATTATTTGGTTCATTTTGTACATAGGCAATTTTGCAAACATTTTTGAGTTCATACATCTTTTAATTTGAAAACAATTTATGAATTTCTTTATTTAAAAATATTATATAATGGTTAAAGCTAACTTACTAGCTATTGCCAGATGCTCTTCTAGTATCTCCAAATTGTCATTAGAAAAGCATGATATATGAAATTCTTGATTATGTATTACCTGTCCATTCAAAATTATGTTTAGATTTAAATATCAAACCTGCAAATTTAACAAATTTGCAGGTTTGATATTTGAACTGGGGTGTCAAACTCATGTAAGATTATAGGCCACCAAATACAGTTTAAAAGAGTCTGCATGCTGCAAACAAAAAAAGATGTTTTATAAATATTTGAAAATAACTAATTTAAATTTTACATTTATATTTTCTTAATGAATTTACAAAACTTAAAAAATATATTATTTCTACATATTATTACTTTTAAATGTTACAATAAAATTTAAACTTAGAGAAATTTAAAAAATTGATATTTTCTTACTAGAGACTTGGCATCTTCTGGCAGAAACAGGTGTAATTTTTCAATAATAATGTTTTCTTATGTAGGTGTTAAATGCACATTTGTTAATCTTGCCCCATGTGAACTCTTTATTAACCTTCAAAATGGAAAAAAATTGTTCACATAGGCATATACTACCAAACATTATCAATATTTTTGCAGCAATCATAAACATTTAAACCAACAACTTGACACCTAAATTTGAATTCCAGCATATAATGAACAAATAAAATTTAATGTTTAAATGTTTTGGCCGTCTTTCAGAGGCCTTCATTAGGAATGAATGCACGAAACACAAAAAAACAGTTCTATCTTTTGAAAATTTCTAACTTTTGAACTTAGCTGTGTTCCAATTTTTAAACATTTAAACAATGTTCAATACAAAAATTGTTACACTTACATCATATAAATTATTTATTTTTTAAATAAAGCTATAAATAAATTCATTATTATTATATTATGTGGCATTGTAAAAGTTAGTCTTAAAACATCAGACTAACTTTTACAATGCCACATAATATAATAATGATGAATAATGTTTGATAAGGAAATTGCTTACATTGCATAAAGATAAATAAATAATTACACATAAAAATTATCATTATGGCATTGTAAATAATACTTCCACGATTGTGGAACTGGAATATAGTCAGATTTAATGCAACCTCCCTTCATGCCTGCTATATAAATTTCAAGATCTCCCAACGAACATAAGTCATGTTGATCAAAAGCCCTGTGTAAAAGAGTAGCTTTATCCCGACATGGAGAAACCCTGGGTTTGGTAGCATACTGGGTTAATGTAGTATTATACTTCCCCTTGGAGACATCATATTTATGGTCCCCTATTCTAGCAAGTGATCTGTACGTGGATCTTATGTATGTTATATGTCTATTAAAATGTTCGTCCTGCAATGGAATGCGGTACACTCCTAGCGCTTTCTTATCATCGGACTTGTCTTTTGCGTTAGTTAATTAAAAGCCGGAAAATGAAATTTGCATTTAGTTGTCAAGTTGTTGGTTTAGTATATAGTTCCAGTTTTTTATGTCTGATAAACATTTAAATAAAATGTTCTGGCAAGTACAGATAAAAGTCTGGAATACCAAATTCATTATAGTTTTCTTTTAGCTCAGTGCTCTCTGGATTTCAATCAATTTCATTTGGATGTTTTTTTTTTTCTTCTTTGGCATTAAAAGAAAAAGAAGCAGTAAATAGTAAAATATAATTTTTGCATACATTGAATCCCTCAAATCAGTTTTCAGATTCAAATAATAATTACTTGAATACTTGTAGTATATTAAAATCACAACTGTAATATAATTCATTATAATTTTTGCAAGTAGGAAAATGAACTAAATCATAATTTTGCAATTGTTTTCTTCCAAAATTCCAAGTTTTAACTTAAATGCTTTAATACAGTTGTATGGGAATGTGACAAGTAGATTTTGACCTTGAAGTTTTAAATTTAATTAAATGCCACATAATATCTGTAATGAAGGCCAAATCCTACAACCAATTTTTATTATTCATTCTCCTTTCATTTCTAAAAACATTTTGATTTCATAAGTTCCCTAAAGCACTTTAAAATTTTGACAGGAGAGCCAATGTTTTTACTACTTTTGAACACAATACTTCCTGATGTTTAATATAGTGAATGGGATAAAATTTCATTCTGCTTAGCTAATAATTTAGCTACAAACCTTTTGTCTTTCCTGTCATGGATATTGCTACAGACACTAGTTTTAATAAAGGAAGATTGTATTTTATTAAAAGTACATAGACTTTTATTAAAAATGTCTTCATCTGTAGTAGAGATAGAATATCAAGCAGTTCTTCAGTGACAGTAAGATATCTATCACAAGCACAAATAAACATGGCCACTTCCACCAGTTCAGCTATATCTAAGGTTTCATTGATTGCAATTGAAATCTGATTGAAAACGTCAGAGATTTGCAATCTGAATTCAAGATTTCACTGATGTTAGCTGCAATTTCATTAATTCTTTCTGAAATACAGTTTGTTGGTAGCAAAATATTCTGAATATTTTTAACTTTTTCAGAAAAAAGTATTTCTACAGTTTTCAGATACATTGTTTATCTTCACTAAAACATTCTGAATGTTTAGCTATAAGTTCCACAATAATAAAACTAGCTTTCACTATTCTTTTGCTGTCTTCAAATATTTTTTAAAATATGTATTGTTCTTTCTGAAGTAGAAATTTCAAATCAGTATATTTCATAATATTTTAAATTGTATTTTTCCAAGACACTGATACTTCATCTACAAATTATACATGGCGAAACTTTCTTTTGCATCTATAAAAAAGGTAATTGACTCCCATCTTGCTTGAAAACTTCTGTTCTTCTTGTATGTCTTTTCTTAATTCTAAAGTGTGACATGATTTAATTTTTTATTTTCAACAACTGTTTTACAAATTTAAAATGAAACATATATGTATATATATTTACATTTATATATTTAGTTAAGTCATATGTCTAATTGTCAATATATCTTCATTGCATATGTACTTTTACATAACTTATGATTATCTTTTCTGAACTTCTGTTTCTTTATTTAAACTTCAAATATAAAAGCAGAGCAAGTCTTGTCATTCAGAATCAAAATATAAATATATCCAAGTGTTGTGTATGCTGCCTAACATTAATAAGTGATTGAGTTTGCTGAGCTGTGTTATGTTACCATGTCTTTGAGACACGAACTTGCCAACTTTTTGACTTCTTACTCCCACGAGAAAATTTGATATAATGCGGGAGAAGCTGTGGATAGTGATAGACAGCTAATGATAAATAAAATAAGTTTTTTTTACATTTATTACCTTTAAAATACTATTCTAATAATAATGAAAATAACATAAGGTTATTTAATTTTAATGTGACAAGTGTGCACGATTTTCTTTGCACAATTTTGTAAAATCTGGTTGCTTTTTGGTCAGCTTCAGTCTCAAGTCATCTTCGAGTTGAAATCGGTGATGATGTTTAGTTTTCATGTTTGTCATGGCGAAAATCTGCTCTCGCAGAGTTATGTTATGCAAAATGGTAGTAAATATATTATTTCCACTTCGACATGATAAATGGCTTTTAGGTCAGCCCAAAAATTACTCAGTGATTGCTCTACAAAACAATTCTTGAGTCTGCTGTTGCATGAAATGTCTATCAATTTAATTCCTCTTGGTCAGAGATGGAAGGTGGTTGGTGGAGTTATTCACAACAGCAACAAAAATTTTCAAAATTAATTTAGTGAAAACAAATTGTGTTAATTGTGCAATTTTTGTCTCTTGTGTAAAAATTTTATTTAGGTATTGTCGCAAATGCATTTTTTTAAAGAAATTTCAAGAATATTTTTAGTTATAAATAAACGAATTTGTGCATTCGACATCATGTTGTAAATTGTCGAATTTTTGATGGTCCACTCATTATTTTTTAATTGCTTCATCTCATGCATTTAAATTTTAAATTGACCGATTTTAGATTGCTTTGCGTACTCCTTCATGCAATTTTGCATACCCCCAGGAGTATGCATACCACTAATTGGGAACCATTGGTCTAGAGACAGTATGCCGGAAATAATTCACTACACTATGCATTTAATCATAAAACAACAAATAGTTATTCTTCAAATAAATATAAATTTACAAAGAAAAATATAAATGGAAGGAGAATCTAACTATGCAGCCTGTGATTAATCTCTCAGTATTAGCTACTCAAGTCCGAATAGCTCGATGAAAAATTCTAATACCTAAAAAAAAAAGTTCAACAACTCACTATGCATTTAGAGTTAATGCTCCATTACAAATGTCTTAAGCACAGCATAGAATGTTTAATGTTCATAATGCATGATAATGTGAAAAATGTATCTGTAATCTCTATGTACAATTTAGTCTCTACAGGGTGACACCACAATGAGATCTCGCATTACCTCAAAATCTTCCTAAGGCAGCCTCTAGTTCGGCCCGCGAAAAAAGTTTTCTTTCCAATTCGGCCCAGAGGCAAAAACTGTTGGCCACCCCTGATCTAACCCTTAATGCTCACCTATCAGAGAGAATGTGTTTATAGTTGCATACATAGGTCAATAAATACTTAGATTTGTGATATTTGGTTGGACATCTGAAAGAAGGGAAGGCTTGGGTATGATGAGTTCTGAAATAGCCTTTGATAGTTGGTTCAGAGTGGCCAAAGTTTGGTAAAAATAATGGGAAATTGATAAGATGAGCGGTAAAGCACAGTGGGGATGAGCACACACTTCAAAATGAGCAGGCAAACTCTCTCTTGACCTTCCTTTCCCTTTATTTTTATTTCGGGTTATTCCTCCCCTGCTATTCTGATGACCATATTTGGTAAGTCATGCAGGGAGCTGGTGGTTAGTCCAATATTTTTTTTTTCTTTTGATGAATAATTTTTTATCAGAATGTGTCACCCATGAAAGAAGTGTTATTGGTGGGGAAATCTTGTGAATTTCTTCCATTGAGTTTATTAATTTAGGCTTGAATATAATTTTTTTTTTCTTGAACAAAAATTAAATAATTAGGATTATCAAAATTACAGAAATATTAGCCTGAGTTCTTTCATACATAATATGGATAGCATATTGTTCATAAAATACAAAAAAAAAAAATAATTTTATAGAAAATATGACAATAAGAATGACAAACAAAATGTTGATTGAGTGACAAGAGCTCTCTTATTTGATATATGAAACACTAATTTACTTAGTAACGGAATGAAATAATCTTGTTCAGTTTATTCTTGAAAATTTGTATATGGAATAGTTATGGGGAAACCAGCATATGATAAAAATTCAAATAGATTGATAGTTATAAAAATTAAAAGATATTTATACAAATAAAATCAATATTTTAATTATGTTTCTCAAATTCACTCTTACAAATAAATCAATTAATACAGTCTATTTTTGTATTAGTTAGAAATATATTAAAATATATTTTACAGTTGTTTAAAATTTGAAAACAATACTATAAGATACAGATATTTTGAGACTAGCATTTCATTCTTAATGTTTACAATCTGTAAAAAGTATTCTGTTTAAATTGTATTTTTTTGATATAGTGAATTTTAATTTAGGCAGTTACATCTACTTGCAAATTTTGTTTTGTATAATAAATTCTAAAGAATTAGGAAATGTATGGATGCTAACATTTGTATTTGTAGACATTTATAGGTAGATTGAACATTGATTTTGGTTATGTTTTAGCTTTCACTCACATTGACAAGTTACTGCTTGACTTGTCCATCAGTGTCAGAGACACATCAGTGGTGGACTCATGCTCTTTATTTCCCAAATGTTTACATAGCATACAAAAAGACTTTTTCCTTTAACATTTTCTTTATTATTGAACATTAATAAATAAATTTATTAATTTATTTCTTGTTTCTTCTAATTCAGTGTCATGACTTGGTGAATTTATCGGCACTTGACAAATAATTTCATCATCCACTTTTAATTCATACAGATACGCGTTTTGGGCTTTTGCCCCTCTTCAGTCTGTTACATAGATAGGTTGTATCTTGTGTATACAGTATCTGTCAGGCACCTTCCGTACTTCCCACTTCCCTTCCCTCCCCTCATGACTTGACGGCCTCCCCCGCATGCTTTGTAACTTGTAATGTCTCACTCCCCGAGTGCTGCATACAGCCTCACCTGCGACTGTATAAACATTCTATTTTAATAATTGTAGCCAGTTTTTATGAATGTCAATGCCTAGATTCTTGTTAATATTATTTTTGTCTGTAGTAATTTCGTAGCTTTCCTTGAATTTTCTTTTGTACCAATTTTTTTCTTTGTGTACTATTATAACATCATTCTTATCTATTTTGCAGTTGTGGGTTGTGCAATGTTTGTAAAAAACAGAGTTGATCCTATTATACTTCAGGTCTGCAATGTGTTCTTTTAATCTTGTTTCTAATCTTCGTTTTGTTTCTCCAATGTATACTTTTGGCGGTTTGCATGTGCAAGGTATTTTATAGACGACTTTGGTAGTGTTGTATTTGTCTGGTAGTTTATTTATGCCAGGTTCAGCCTTCCAGATTCTTTTTTGCAAGTTGTTATAGATTGTGGCTAGCTTTATATTTATTTTATCAAAACTTTTGTTTACCTGTTCAAAGAAGCCACGAATGTAGGGGAAGGATATGTATCTTACTCTGTTTTTATCTTTGTTTTGTTTATTTTCCAGCCTTTTATTGTTGATTTTACTTTTCCAGTTATTTATTATTCGTTTTGGATAGCCATTTAATTTGCAGTTCGTTGAGGTGTTTTTTCTTCTTCTGTAGTGAGCTTGTTCTGCTCTCGATTTTTTATACTCCATGATGAATATGTTTTCTTTTATGTACTATGGAATGTTTGAATTGTAGTTTAACACTTTTCTGATCTCGCATGGTTTTGTGTATGGCTTGAATTCAATCTTGTTTGCCTTTCTGATTATTTTAATGTCGAGGTAATTTATTTCTGTGTTTGCCTCATTTTCTACCTTGAATTTGATGTTATTGCATAACTTATTTCTTATTAATTTTTCTAGATTTATCTGGCTTTTCCATGATATTCCTGCCAACATTCAGAAAATACTGATATTAATGGCATAAAATATGAAAAAAAGAAAATTTTGAAAACATAAATCGTATATTACTAATTTTATCTTTTTCATACTTTATTTAATGGTAAACTATCAGAACTCAAAATTACTACTTTCTTTGTTTGTAAAAAAAATTCTTAATCGAGTTAATTGTATATGTGCTAAATAAACAATACTACTTCCAACACACACCGTATCTTCAACAGACTTACTTCTAGAATAACCAAAACGGTGCTTACTTCACTTTAATTTGTTTCACTAAAACAAACTAAAAGTGAAACAAATTAAAGTGAAGTAAGCACCGTTTTGGTTATTCTAGAAGTAAGTCTGTATATGTGCTATCAAATAGGAAAAAAAAAATTATGATTTATTCAATTAAATATAAATTGAATAAAATAATTCCAGTTACTTTTAGACTTCAATAAAAATTAGTGATGTAATGAATATTCGGTTACTATTCGTTATTCGGCCTATTTTTCACTATTCGGTTGAATACCGAATATTTAATCACTATTCGGCCGAATACCTAAAACCAGGAGTAATAAATAACAAAAACACAGTAAATTAATCATTTTGGTATTTAGATTTAATGTTGTTGGGTGAGTGTTGTTTGTTTATATTTATTTATAACTTGTAACATGCACAAAATAAAAAAGAAAATAATATTAGTAACATGTATTCACAATTTATAATTACAAAGATCAGTACACGTACACACCTATTCGTTTGAGAATCATTGCACTTCTGAGGGTCTGACCCTGCCTATCCTTCTTTTTAAGTTCTCGTCTTTGCTCTTCCCTTTCTCTTTCCTCTATCACTCTAATCCATGTATGCCTGTGCATACATCATAATATGCGCTCACGATACTTTCGATTTGTCACTTTTCCGTCGTAGAGTTCCCATTTTACAGTTACGTGACAGACTGGTGATAACGGAGAAAAGAGACAGATAGGACGTCGATATAAGTCACAGTTATGCTTTCACAGATTCGAGACAGCTTGATAGCCTGAACGGCCCCAGACTTTCACCCATGCACACTAAGTGACTTTCATTACAAGCATTTAGCTTTCCGAGACCTATGACAACAATTGTTCAGCATTGATGGCCGCGAATTTCATGCCAATAAGCTGCCTCGACTTGTTCGATTATGTTATCAACTCAATTTCGTATTTATTTTCACATTTTCACTTCGCGGTCCTTCTCTGTTCTTTTTCCGTTATTTACAAGTGTAGGTCATTTGATATCATCATTTATCACATACTTCCATGACACTCTTGTCTGTCGACTACAACTGCCAAGAATTAACGCGATTGGCGAAGCGTAGTGATAGCTGGCCAATAGAGAGCAGGATCCTTGCCATAATGCGGTTTGCGCTCCAATTTTCAAACGTGTGTTAATCAAGCCGAATATTCGGCTATTCGGCCACGCTCCTGGCCGAATATTTGGTATTCGGCCTGAGGCCGAATATACAGTCCACCCCCCATAAGATTATAGATATGTACCATTCTTTAGGAATCTGATTTCTTACGAGTCCTTCCAATCACAGCCCGACACGTGTGAAGTTTACGGACTACGGCTGATTGAAAGGTTTTCTTCCATAAAATTAATTGATTTTAGACTAATCCGACTCAACATTTCCAAAATACGTATATATTTTTTGGAAATAATTCGTATAAACTACGCTATAAACAAAAAATTGTAGGATTACTTACCGAGTGTGCACCATTCGACATCGCCATTGCTAAAGCTTGTTTTCGTCGCGGAACAGCTCAGCAAACAGCGGCCGATTTCTAATAACTTATTTTTCTGCGAAAACGTCGTTGAACTTTGGAGACATCATTAATATAAATAATTTTAATCATCGTTGAATAAGAAATGTTTCTTTCACAAGAAATGTATAAAATTACAGTACTGTATTAGACTTACGGTACCTAATTTACATACTGTACAGACGATAGTTAGCGTAAAATCTCCGTAGCGTGGTGCTCTGCGGCAGAAAAAATATATATAATTATAATAAAGTTACAATAAATTCAGTTAATATATAATTATATATACAGTACCTAATTTATATATAATTAATATATAATTATATGTACAGTACCTAATTTATATATAATACTGTACAGACGATAGCAAACTCTCTGTAGCGTGGCACTTGACGGTGGAAAATAGTTCGGCTGCCTGATGACGTTTCACGTAATTATAGGAGTTTTTTTTACCTTTTTTTATGGATACCGTCGCAATTTTTTCGCAGTTTCATAGGAATCGTAATTATAGGAACCGGTTTTATAGGGGGGTCTACTGTACAGTAATTTGGTTCTAGGACCATAACTGTCTGGATAACAATAGGAGGATTATTGTCCAGAGGGGTTTTTACATATGTACTAATTTATAATCAGCTCTCTACAAAAGTTTTACTGAGTTGAGATTATGCCCCAGAATTTATTATTACAGGAAGTGAGTTCAAAAAAATTTTATTACATGTACTTTACAGTGTTTAATAACTTACAGCTTCAGTAATATAATGCACAGTATCACAAAGGCTTCTGGATATCTAAAGCACTTATTAATTATGTTTTTATTTTTAAGAAATTTTAAATTGCTGTTTTGAAAAAAGTTATGCAAAATCCAAATTAGTAGGGATTTACTATATATAATAATGCATTTTATTAGTAAAAATTTTAAATCCTTCCTAATCAAATTATATTACAATATAATAAATTTTAATATTTCATTGATAGAAAAAAATTTTTGCACAACTTGGGTGGTTTTATTTTTAAACTAATTTATCTAATTTATAAAATTAATAATTTTTTTTATTTTATTTGTAAAGTTGACTAAAGAATAGTGATATTCTGCATGAGCTACATATTTTCAATCTTTAGATAATTTAGAAAAGAAGAAATTAATTAATTAATCAAACAATAAGTGAAAGCATGGATATGTTGACTACAGAAGTGGGCCTTGACTTGGAGGCATATTGTTGGATTAAGAAGGACTAAAGTGGCTTCAGCCCATGACCATTACCACTTAATGGAACCCAAGCCCTACTTCAAACTTTATTTAATTTTTTTTAATTGCAGTTGATATAAAATGATACTTTACATAAATATGAAGTAACTTAAAAATGAAAATTAAGTCTAGAAATACATATTAAAAAATAGATTAGTAATTTTAAAATGTTTCTCTAGATAAAAATAATAAAAGTAGTAGTAGTAGTAGTAGTAGTAGTAATTTTTACAATTTATAGAATTATAGTTCTTGATGGTTACATACACTAATATTGACGGTCTTGTTGCATTTTTATAGCAAATTCAAGGAGCAACCTCTTTGAACCTAGCAAACTTATTCTAGTACTACAACTACTATTGACTTGTTCACTCAGTGGCAATGCTAGAATTACTAGAATAAACCTGCAAGCTATGACCAGTATTGCTAATTTAGTTTTTTTTCATTAGGACCTGGTTATTTTTATTTAACTGCAGTTGGTAAGGCAGGCAAACAGCCATTGATGCCAAGGGATAGGTAGAAAGGACTTCAATAGCCCAGGGCCCCAATGACCTTAATCCAGCCAGCAGTGTGGATGGCATCAAAAGTTTAATGGGTTGTCAAATGCTTTTCAACTTAGGACTACTTAATTGAATATGCAGTATCTTGTAACAAGTTATCATTCAAATTACTAGATTTTTTTATGTACTAAATTTTAATGAATTCAGGATTATTAACAAAATTTGGCTAGAAATAGGTGCTTTCCCATTAAATAAATCGCAACAAAATGGATTTGAGATAAAATAATGAATTTAAAATAATAATTTTTTTATATAATTTATAAACTTATCAATTATATTCTAATACTTATGTTAAACTTTTTTCTTTTTCAGCAACCTCTGCAAGGAATTCCTAATAGTGTTCAAGAACAACATCTTCAACAGCAACAGCAACAGTTGTTACAGACAGCAATGTTACAGAATTCAATTGCTGTTGCATCCACCCTAAATCTTACTTCAGGACTTGGTTTAAGTAATGCTAATAGTGGAATTAATGTCAACCATAATCAAGATTCTAATTTAAGTACAGCTAGTTATGGTTCTGGACCTAGTGATAAAGAACCTGAGGTATGGTTATTTACCTTTGTGCTGAAAATTACTTGGTAAAAAGTAAGATATAGTTTGGGAAATTTGTATTTTGATATATATATCTCTGATATAGAAGTGTATTGATTAAATAAACATGGCCAAATGGTTGAAGTGCATGTGTGCCTTTTTGAAGAATCCAAATTTATGTCTATATTGGATTCTAAAAAATTTTTGAGGTGGTCTCACTCAAACTTGATCCCCATTTCATACTATTTGGTGACCACTCCTCCACAGTCTGACAGAATTTATAATTTCTCATTAAGAAACCTTGTAAATGTACAGTACATAAGACAAGAAGAGTTAAAAAATAAATAAAATAAGATGATGTTATTTTTATGTAGTAGTATCATACATGATTTTTTTTAATTAAAGTGAAAAGATCTGTTGTTTAGTCATACCTATTGTGTTTTCAGTTAGTCTAGGCATGAATAATGTATGTCCACACCTTGATGAACTTTAATAAAGTTCCTCTCAGTTGGAAAGAAAGGGAAAATGAAATTTATCAGAAAAAGAAAAGAATTTTAATTTTCATATAAAAATCTAGGAATATTTGGAATTTTCCAGAAATTCTTAGCTTATGAGTTAAAAGAATATAGTTATTAGCCTGTAATCACATATGCAGTGGTGCTTCGTATAACGTACTTAATCCGTTCCAGGTGCACGTCCGTTAAATGAAAAGTCCATTATAAGAAACATATTTTTCCATAGAAATACATGTTAAAACATATAATTCATTCCACAGCAAAAAATAATTACTATACCATAAAAAAAAAATGAAAATGGAGCAGTCACCAATTATGCCTGGTAGTCAGATGTTGTGAGGAGGAGGTGGAGGAACACTTTCTTCACACATTCGTACAGATACAGACTTTTTACACATTGCAGCAGGTCTCTTTTTATTGTTTTTTTAATCGGAGTCAGATTCAGGAGAAGCTACCGGAGCTTGCAGGGTCAACTCCTCTTGTTCCATTCTTTGTCTTTTGGCAGCTGGCTTCTTGAAAAACATGTCCAAGGTGGTCTGTTTCTCTTTCTTCTTCAACACCTGTCGGAAATGACGGGCAAGGGTGTCATTGTAGAGATCATTGATCCTGTTGGCCTGAGCTGTATTTGGATAGCAAGTGTTGGTAAACTCCTAAACCTCTCCCCATTTGAAAAGGAAGTTTTTGTCAACTTTCACTCCTTCTGATGATCTCTTGCTTTGTTTCAATTGAAATCACCTTTATGGTTTTTTTTTAGAAGCCATGATTTGTACAACACTTGAATAAATGTAAATACCCTGCACTGAGGTGATGTATATAATAAACAAGGGAGCAAGCTGAATCCCAACAGGAGCTTTGTACTTCAGATATACTAATAATATATTCTAATAATACTAATATATTATAAAAATAGCAGATTGTCATTGGCAACAGCAAAAGAGTGGAAATATCATTTGCACTTGTTTGAAGAAAGTCCGTTGTTCGCAGCCAGTCCGTTGCTCGAGTCACATAACGGCCAAACAGAAATCCATTGTTCACAGTGTCTGTTATTTGAGGCGTATGTTATACGAGGCACCACTTTACTTTTATTTTGCAGGAGCACAAGCATAGGCAGTGATTTTCTACTGATTTTTTTCATGCCTGATTACAGTGCACATAATTGCCATTCCTAGAATTTGATGATTCTGAAAATTGCTGTAATGTGTCTTCTCTGTATATGCCAAATTTCAATGTTATGCATTGTTTTGTTTACAGAATACTGTCTTTGACTGGGCTTCCACAGGGAGCCCTTCAAACTTTGCAGTAGCATGGGCTAATGTGAAACAAGTTCAGCTGGAAATAAATGATGGAATAGAATGTTGCTCAGAGTGGTGTTGCTTAGAAGCACTAGAAAATAATTTTTCTGTATTTTTTTGCACATAAAATAAATCTACAAAACATCTAAATTCTTGAAGATCATAGCTCCCAGGCTCTCTTATGTAAACAAGCAGCATTCGTGGTTGTTGTGAGTTGCAGACTGCTAAGTCATTATATTATACATAGCCAACAGACATCTGTGATGTCATGACTACCTTTTGTGCCAATTCTATAATACTTCTATTATGTCATTTTTGGTGACATAATAGATTTCTGAAATATGAAAATGAAAAATGACATCAGAAATCTATTTTCTGCTTTGATGTCATTTTTGATGACATAAAGTCATCAAAAATGACATCAGAGCAGAAAATCACTGTTATACAAGTGACTGTGAGAATAAAACAACTGTAAGTGGTCATATATGTAAGTGATATTTCAAAGAAGGTCATTTGATAAGTGGAAAAAGTTTTTTGACTGAAATTTTACAGTTACATCAGGATATAATGGAAGCATAGCTAAATAAATCAATTTAGTGAAAAATGAAATGAAAAAGTAGTAGTTTCAGAAAATAGTCACTACTACAAGCGATTGTGGATTAATGATACTAGTTGTGTTCATGCAGATTGTTCACACATATACAGAACAAAATATTGAATACAAAAAATAAATTACTGTATTTGGAAAATTATTATGAATGGAAACTGGGCAAGGAATTATTGGGATGAACTCTTTGAGAATGGGTTAATCATGAATATAAAGTTTTTGTGGTTCTCCTCAATTTCTGTGCTTTCACTTTTATTTTTTCAGATGACATTACCGTGTTTCCCCGAAAATAAGACATCCGCAGAAAATAAGACCTAGCACAGATTTTGCTGAATTGGGAAATATAAGACCTCCCCCTGAAAGTAAGACCTAGCGAAGTTTTTTTTAGTCGTAACGGTCATCGACAGATGGTTGAAAGTGGCCGTTGGCTTTTTGAAAGTATAGCCACTGATTGGTCAGCAGACAATTACACCACACGGCATGATTTACATAAGACTATGGCTTGGGAATCACAGATTTGCATAACGTTATGGCTGGTGATGGCTAATTGGTCGGCCGGGAATCACGCCACATGACATTTGCATAGTGCTACGGTTCATTAAGCACTAATTGGTCATCGAATCCGATGTTGATGCTATAAAAAGGCAACAGTTTCACACACCAGATATACATTACTCTCGTCTAAGTTCGACTTGGGAATTTTTTTTGTTCAATAATAAATGTGAATTCTTCTTCCTGGAAAAAATAAGGCATTCCCTGAAAATAAGACCTAGCGCATTTTTCAGAGCAAAACTTAATATAAGACACTGTCTTATTTTCGGGGAAATACGGTAATAGAATAAGACAATGCAACACCTGGATGATCTTCCAAGTGGGGTGCCTCCTGGCAGGGCTTTCAGGAAATTGTCCCTATGGATCCTGGATTTCAAGGATCCCCAGGGATTTCAGGCTTCCTGGTCCCCATTTAGAAGTTAAAGACATGAAGAAAATCCAGAAAAAGTCATGCAGCCTGCCTGTGGTCAAGCACAAATTCAGGAACTGCCAGTGTTTAATAGTTTTATATACTTGTTTTATTTTTTTTCATTCTATGTCAATAGTTAATGATTGTTTCCCAGGCATTTGCTGTCATAATGGAATTTATATTTAATTTAATGATACTCTTTAATTTTTGTTGTTTGATTTTAAAAAACATGATGATTTTATGTTGAAGAACACACATTCTTCCAAATCAAACCATTGAATGCGGAAAGTGAGTACTGTGAAATCGTTTAGAACTTAATCAAAAACATTTGAGAAATAAACTTTTACTACACCTTAAACAAAATCATTAGTATTCAAATTAAGATTTTCCTTCATTTTTGAATTGTAAATTTTCTGCAGCAGGTCAATTTAAGAAGATTGAAAGCATTCAAGAAAAACTTTTACTCCACTGTAAAGATAATCGCACTGTAGTTAATGTTTAATATTAATATGAAAAGAGAAAATAAGTGATTTTCAGAGAATATTATAAAATAGGTAAACTTCAGGTACTTATTAATGGAATAGGCATTTTAAGGCACTATTACTTTTTTGAAACTTCTCAACAACACTGTGTTATAGCAAAAATAAACAACTACAAATCTTTATGGTGCGATATTGAATAAAATCAAGATAAAAAGTTCCACAAACGTTTTCAAACCTAATTACGGTTCTTCATCAGGTGAAAAAATCATTCGATGGAATGCAAAGTTTGAAAGAGATTCGTTCATCGAAATCCAAGAATTCCGCATCTGTCGTCATCAATGGGCATGTGTATTCTGATGTAAGAGAATATGCATGCCCATTGATGACGACAGATGCGGAATTCTTGGATTTTGATGAACGAATCTCTTTTAAACTTTGCATTCCATCGAATGATTTTTTCACCTGATGAAGAACCGTAATTAGGTTTGAAAACGTTTGTGGGAACTTTTTATCTTGATTTTATTCAATATCGCACCGTAAAGGTTTGTAGTTGTTTATTATTACTTTTTTGATATATTACTCAGTGTCCTCTGATTTATATTTTGATAAAAAATTGAACCAAATAGAAAAAGTAGGCATTCAGGGTAATGTCCTAGCTTTAATGATATATTTTGTTTGTGATGCATGAAGTGAATATTTTTTAGTTTGTTAGGAGGCATGGGATTGGTCTGTATTATGTAATGTCTTTGATGTCACTTTTGGATTTCATATATGGTGTGTGTAAGAAATTTTGATATGCTTTGTGGATTGTTGATTGTGTATGTAGAATGTTTGACTAATTCTTCATGCAGGGATGTAAATTTTTTGTACAAGAAGTTGTGAATATTTTTTGCACCAGGTACCTTTTAACTATGTGTTCCTTGTACTGCATGTTTGATTTGTGTATGTTTATTTTAACACAGGGCATGATTGAAGTCTCATGCATGTTTTGTTCTTTCTCTTTGATCTAGTTTTCCAATTGTAGTTTTCCAAATTCTACCCAGTTCTCTGTGAATTGGGTAGAACCAAAATGCAGACCAATAGTTTCTGAGTTGTATTTTCTTTGCATGCCATTATGCTGATTGTGTAGGGAGTTTGGTATGTAGTTGTCTGTAGAAAAGTGACTTGTTGTTTGTGAATAATTTATTTTATTGTTTTTGTAGCTATAGGTTTATATCATTTTAGTCTTTGCAACTTGGTTGCTAGTTTTTGTTTGAGTGTGTTAATATATTCCTGTACATACATGTTGTGTTATTTGTGCTATATGTTTCCGTTTTCTTGAATACTTGCCTAATCTCTGTCATTAAGTTTAGTATTTTGTTTAGTGTATTATGTCAACCTGCCTAATTGTAATTTTATTTGTGTTTCTGTCTTTATAGTAGGCAGGCTTGTGATTTGTCTGTCTTTATTGTGTTTATGTTTGTACTGAAAGACTATTATGTAGCTAAAGTCAATGCACTAGTATAAACTAATTATGTATTAAAATTTTGATTATAATTGTTTGTATTTTAGTGATGTGTATTTAAATCACGTGTAAGATTTTTTCTAGTTATTTTGATGTGTGTATTTTGAGTGTTCTCGATCTGTGTGAATTCTAATTTTGTGTCTGTAGTGTTATTTGTAATTATTGTATTCAATGTAAAGTGTAAACAAAACTGGGAAAATGTCAAAAGCTCATACAAAAGAGAGAGAGTTTTTTTTCTGATCAACAATCATCTGCTCTGTAATAGTGAGTTGTGGATATTTTTGTGTAAATTTGTCATAGTGTCTGTCTATATGCTGTCATGTCTGTTTTCAGTTTTATGATAAAGTATGGTTGATGTATTAGTATGTATGGCTGAAGTATAAGTTTGCATGATGAATTGTAAATATGGATGATAAATTTGTTCATGTCTTTAATCCTCTTTATCTGTTGGTATGAATTTTAGGCTTTGGTGGACAATGGTTGGATTGTCAATAAAACACTTTGGTTGAGTTGCTGTGTGTTGTCCATTGGATGTGAGTGAAGGAGTGAATATTTGTAATGCAGTAGTTATACTTTAGCCAGTGCTGCATTTACCATTGTTGGCTAAAGGAAATTGTGGCAGAATTTTTGAATATGAGTTCCTGCCTAACCCTGTAAATGCAGGCCTTGTTAGTCTGGTGATGTTTGAGCTGGTATTATTCTGAGAATGTGTCACAACATCCTGTTTTTCCATAGAAGTGGATTTTTTATATCCATAAAGCCAGGTATTTTAAATTTTAAACTTTTTCTGCCTTGTGATCATTAAGAGGATGTTTTTTAGCAAGCCCAGAATGGAACAAATGGATGTTAAGGGATGGGCCTGGCATATCAAGCAGACTACACTTAAAAAATTTATGAGGGTTTTTTACCTGTCTGAATTCACTCTTCGGAGCAGCAGGCTGTCTCTTTGACCACTTGACTATCTGATTGTTGAGCCAGGTATTTATAAATCAGTAACCTCTAATGAGGGGAATGTGCAATATTTAGTATCAATTCACTGTAGGGGGGTCAGACTGTGTAGGTGACTGTTTTCTTTTCATTTTTTTTTTTATAGATTTTTCTAGCTATAAACCATAAAGCAATTATGGTAGTAGCATAAGCTTATGTGAGTATTGTTGTACAGTTTATTGGAGGTAACGGTTCCTTACTTTGACTAGATAGAAACAATTGAGAAAGTTTATTTTATTGGATAAATCAAACAGAAATAAATAATGGGACAAAATTTTCTTTATTTGGTACTTTTTGGCACACATGAAGTTTAGGAAGGTTGGTTTTTCAGTATTGTTTTTTCAATTATTTCATAATTACACCTAAAATAATTTCATAACTGAAGTGAAACACAAAAACATCACTTTAAGATTTTATGTATACCTTCTAAACTTCATACTCATGAGTGTCATGCTTTTAACAGTTACTCCAGAAGTATTGGATATACAATGTTGTCTATTATGTGACGGTTTCATCTTTATTTTGTAGTTATTGTAGCTGTCTTGAAACAAAAAATGTTTTGTGCTTGCACAAAATTCCATATGTCACTATTTTAATGTATTCTTATTATTATTGGCACATAAAAAGTTCATATTTACAGTGATTATTTTAAGTATATTTCTCAATTGTCACAATTCTTCAAATCAAAAAAATAGCATTTTTGTGGTTATAGCCAAGGGATATGGCATTGTTTTGGGAGCAGACAATGAAGGCAACTCTCATTAATAACAATGTGAATACTCCAAAAAATGCTAGAATTGATGAAATAATCAGTGATACTAATGAATCTCAGTTAAAATATTTTCAAAAACATAAAGTAAGCTTGTAATAAATGGAATGTATCATTGAATCAACTTAAATAAACTCAGGTTCAGCACATGCACAAAAAGTTTTTGGTTTCAAGACAGCAGATGGTGACTATAGTAATTTTCTGCAAGGTTTACATCACTGAGGATCATACTCCACTGTGAGATATCAACACTAAATTATGGTGCTATTATACATATATATTTAAATTTATTGATATTTTTAATATTCTTTATAATTTGAAACCATGTTTTGTAATTGTTTTGTTGCTCAAACACTATTAAATGTGACAAGTGTTTAAATTTGTCACATTTAATAGTGTTTGAGCAACAAAAAAATTTTTAATATTGTTAATTTGCATTAGGAGATTATTTAGAAAATAGCTGCCTAATGAATAACTTGAGAAATTTAACATTCATAATATCATTATTTCAATTGTAAAAGATGATTTGTCTGAAATTATAAATGGAAATTAATAGATGAAAAAAAAAATATGACTAAAATTTAGACAAATACATGATTTTTTAAGTAACAATTAGAGGACACTTAAAGTTAAAAGTACTAAATTATTTTAATATAGTCAAATCTTATTTATAATGTAAAAATAATTATACAAATAAAATATTTTTAAAAAGTTTGGTAATTTTTCCAGACTCCAGAAAAAAATACACAGCATAGGAAAAGAAAACGGAAAGAAGACGGAACAGGTATTCTGGTTCTTAATTAATTGTCAATAGGTTTCATTTAAATATTTATGACTATTTTAAAAATTTTGCTACATTTAATTATTCACTAAAATTATATTTATAATTTCCATTAGCAATGGAAGTAAATTATAATTTGCAATCTAAAAAAGAAAATAGAATATTTGTGGTTTCATGTAATCTGGTTTGTACATATGACTTGAGCATATTGAAATAAACAGATAATGATTGCAAAAATTGAATTTTAAAAAAATTAAAACTTGGTTATCAACAGAGTTTGGATTGATGTATATTGAAATGCCATAATTATCATGACAATGACAATCTTTGTGATAGTTTAATTCCTATATATGCAAGTTTATAGAGTAGATGTATACTAAATTTTTGTGATTAGGCACACAAGACTGATCAAAAGTATGATATTTCTGTTAATTAGTATCGTTAACATTTTCCCATCATACATTAACAGGAAATAATGGAACTAATTTTAGCAAATTGATTCTGTTGTATGTCATAATACAGTAGAGCATCGATTATCTGAGTAACGATCAACTGAAATATCAATTAACTGAAGGCAATCCAGTTGACAAATTCAAATTTTTGCTAGTGCTGTGGTGCTGCAATATTTGGCTATGTCTTGGGCGTGTCTGGATATGTACAGAGTCTGGATATGGTGTCCTCTGCATTTGCAATGCAAGAGGACACCATTGTGTTCTAAGATGTCCCATTGAGGATTCTATTAATAGCAGATAGATAGAAATCATTGTGATTTACAAACATACCATAGCAGGCAACTACATAAATCACCAAATGCTACTTGACATTCCAGATAGTAATATTCCATATAGTTTGTGTTCTGAAATTAGAATCTGAAGATTTTTGTTCTGCTAGATTAAAAAAATATTTTTGGATTGTAATAACTGATTTTAGTTTGCTTAATATAATCCAGAAAAGCTTNATATTGAAAAATATAAAAACAAAAAAAAAACAGTTATATTTTGGAAGTTAATTTAGTATCAAAAATATTCTGATTCAGCATGACACATGTTGAGAAGGTACTTAAGGATGCACCAGTACAGTGGAACCCTGGTTAACGAACGTCCTGGTTAACGACCAAATCGGTTAACGAACTTTTATTTTGCAAAAATGTTGTCTCGGATAACGAACGTAATGGTATTTTGTGTCAAATTTTAGTTGGTGTTAGGCATGCGCGAGTTAAGCATTGTTTTTCCAAGTGTTTGTGCTATACTGCTTTTTTCAGTTTTGTGATTTATATATTTAATCAATATGGCATCCAAGAAAGAAAAAAGTCATAGTGGCAATAGAAAACGACAACGCAATATAAACTACAATGCGTTATCGCATTTGAGAAAAATTTTGATTAAAAGAGTAAGACAATCAACTTTAGATCAACTCCTTACGGAAAGAGTTTGTTTCTTTGTTAAGTTATGGCAACGAAACACTTGGGTGATCTGACTAGAGGGAATGCCTTCTGGGAGGTATTTTTAAGGGAAACTGGCCCCTATTTAGGTGTTATAGACGTGGAGAAATCATGGAAAACTCCACGTTGCCAGCTCCTCTGAGCGTGGTGCGAACCCACGAACGAACTCCCCGTGTTCAAGGTACGAAGACCACTTAGCCACTGGTGGGTTTTTTTTTACCAAAAGAGACTTCGACTTGAAGAATCTTCCAATGAAGTGCTACCCGTTATCTTTTTGGAGGGGATTCCCCTTCTAAGCATTAAGGTTCGTATATCTTCACTTTTCTGCCACCAACTACAACAAACGAAGGTATGTTGTAGTTTATTACAGTGCAATTTTATTAAACAGTGCTATTTTATTAAACAAAGTTTACATGTTTGTTGCTGTAATGATAGATACTACGTTTTCCTACATTTTCATCAAACAAAATTACTGTGTATTACAAATAAAATGACAAAAATTTCGGAGACTAGAACGGATTAATTGCATTTGCATTAATTTCTATGGGAAAAATTGCTTCGGTTAACGAACAATTCAGTTACCGAATGGAGTCGTGGAACAGATTAAGTTCGTTAACCGGGGTTCCACTGTATTTGAATGAGGCTTTTTTCCCCATTGTGTTTTGTTTCAGCTCATTGGAGAATATAGCCCAAGCAGCTGACATCTCCAGGTATACCCAAGAAAAAGAAAGAGTTTTGCTTCTTTTGTGTGGTGTTTTTCTGACTGTGTTGTTGAGATGTGTGTCATGCTGAATCAGAATGTTTTTGATACTAGATTAACTTCTGAAATAAATTGGTTTTTTTGTTTTTATATTTTTAATATATTTATTTTGTTTGTGCAAAATAAAGAAATAATTTTTAATGATACAATAGCCACAATTATTATTTTTTTAAAATTTTCATTAGGCTTAACATTGATAAAAATTCAACTCGAAGTGATCCACAATGGAGAAAAACTTCAACATGGGATAGGTTAATATATTTTTTCATACATGATCAGTTATCCGAAAATCTATTATCCAAACAACCCCAGTCCCAAATTGTTTTGGATAATTGATGCTCTACTGTATAATCAAAAAAAGAATTTTCAGAAATATTATGGATTTAATGAGTGAATATTAGATTATTAATAATATATTTATCCTATATTTTTGTGGATTGTCTAGCATGTCAGTTTATCTGGGAAACCATGAAATCAGATATTTCCATATGGATCCACTAATATTTCCACTTAAATCAGCATGCTGGCTTAAGTGAGATTATACACCCCTCTTCAGAAGGCACATGAAAAAAACCAAACGAGTTACATCACATGGCATTTCATGGATACCAGTTTTTATTCTAAAATTATGAAATTGAATCAAAAACTATGACTACAGTGGTACCTCAGGATACGAACGCCCCAGCATACGAAATTTTCAGGATACGACATGAAATTTGAACATATTTTTGCTTCACGATATGAACAAAAACTCACCATACGACGTTACATTAGTTCGCATTTTTCATTTGTTTTCCTTACTACAGTTATTTTTTTAAATGTATTACTTGGCTTTAATTTGAGTATGTTTTTCGCGTTGGAACGAATTATTTGGTTTTACATGTAATCGTATGGGAAAAGTTGATTCACCTTACGACATTTTCATGATACGGGGGGGGCGCTTGTGACATTTGTCAGTGTTGGTGAGTTTTTGTGAGAGCTGTTTTTTCGAAGTATAGCGCTTTGGATATGTTTGTTTCTACAAAGAGTGTGATTCTTTACTTTGGTTTCACTAAAGTTTTTGATATATATTTATTATTACGTGTTTTATTAATAATTGGAGGTATTGAGTCTAACTCTGGACCGATGTCTCGCACTCCACCTTCCTCCCCTCTTTCAAAGTCGTCCATTTCTGCTGTTGGAAAAGGTCAAAGATCTCCTAGTGAACCGACTCTGAAATCTCAGCGACTGGAATCTTTTTTCCCTCCTTTGACTCCTTCTCCAAATGTACCCCAAAATTTATTTTATTTTTTAGAGGAAAAATTTGATACCATCTTGACTAAACTTGAAGATTTATCTACTAAATTTGAATGGCTGGCAAATTTGCATAAAGATTTTGAACAACGTCTCCTTAATGTAGAAAAAAAGGTAGAGGAAATTTCTAACTTAAATACCTCATATACTGCTTCGACCTCCTATTTTTTATATCTCTTAGATTCATTGATAAATGAACAGCAGAGAAGTAATATGGTTATTGCTGGATTAGATGGAAACTCGTCTGAAGTTGTGTCTTTGGTTTCCGACATTTTGTCCTCTATTAAAAGACCTAGTGGTGATTCAATTCTGGTGAAAGATCTTAAAATAATTTCAAAAAATAATTTGGTGGTGGCAAAACTTGATACTGTCTCCGATAAAAAATTTATCTACCGGAATGTTCATAATATTCAGAAAAGGGAAGGATGTTCTAAGGTAAAGTTTTTTGATGATCTGCACTGGAGATCGAGGATTAGGAGGAAAAATCTTTTTCCTTTTTATCAAGAGGCTAAGAAGACCGGAAAAGATGCGTTTATGAGAGCTGATTGTCTAACAATTAATGGAGAAAACTTTACGTTTGATTTATTAAGTAATAAGCTGATGAAGATTGAACCTTTTTTATCACTAGGGAAATCGTCGGATCGTCAAATGGACGAGAATTAAAAAATTCAACTGTTATTCCTTATTCAGAGGTTTTCTATACGTTAAAGACATTATCATGGAACAGTCAGGGTTCATTGTTTGCTAACTTTTCTGACAAAAGTTTTGTTGATTTTATATTATCATATCATATTGTTGGCATAACTGAATCATGGATGACATCTTCGTTGAAAACCCTTCTTTCATCACTGGACTCTCAATTCTATTTCATTGAAATGTTAGCTCATAAACTTGAGGGACCTGGAAGACCATCTGGAGGTTTGTTTTTAGTGGTGTCTCAGAAACTTGGTGAGTTAGAAATTTGTCATCTCTCTGATAACTTTATTATAGCTAAACTTACATTTGATAAACATCTGTTTAGAGATCGTCCTGGGCTCTTAATTGTTCTTGTTTATATATCTATTCATAAATACGATTCATTGATTGAGTATCTTGATAGACTGATTCTGGATCTTAAAGATGTTAATGATATTTTGATTCTCGGTGATTCCAACGCTAGAATTGCTTCCGAATTAAATACACTATATTTAGATTCTAATAGAAATTTTTATAATACTAGAAAATCTAAAGATAAGATTTTTAACTATAGAGGAAAAGGATTTTTGAACTTGATCAAATCTTATGGTATGATTTTATTGAATGGTCGATTCGTTACTGATTTCCCTGCTAATTTTACATTTATTTCCTCTTTGGGTGCATCAGTTATTGATTTGATAGCTACAAATCCTGAATTAGTTGATAACTTGGTCGACTTTAAAGTTTTGAATAAATTTGATTCTGATCATCTTCCTATTTCCATTGAGTTCAGGTTTGATTCTCTTCCTTTCAGCAATGAATTGCCTACTGAAATATGTCGTTATGTGTGGAGATCTTCATGTTTGGACAAGTATTTGTATAGTGTCACTCAGCGATATGCAGAAATTAAAGGCGGATTTTTTCTGGATTCTTTTTCTTTTTATTCGTCTTTTGTTGATGCGATTCTTGAGTCTGTAATTCAAAGTAATATGTATGTCAAATATGACTGCTCAAGAAAATTTGTAAAGTCTTGGTTTGATATTGATTGCCTACGATTGAAGAGAGAGAAGAATCGTGCTCTACGTTTATTTCGGCGATCAAGAAGTAAACAACAATTTATTATTTATTCTAATTTGGAAAAAACTTTTAAATCTCTCTGTAAAGCCAAAAATAAACTATTTTGGAATAAGATTAATTTTCAATTATCATATATTAAAAACTCTGCTGAATTTTGGAAAATTGTTAATAAATTTAGAAACGGCAAAGTTGTGTATAATAACATTTCTATTTCTGATTGGTCGGTTTATTTGAAAACTTTTTTTTCTGGGCCATCTTTAGCTGTACTATCTATTTGTACTAATGATAATACAGATCCATTACTCGATGAAAATTTTTCATTTGATGAATTACAATTTGTAGTAAAATCTCTAAAAAATAACAAAGCCCCTGGATTAGATGCTGTAAAGGCTGAGATGATTAAATTCCTTCCGATTAATATTTTAAATGATTTGCTATCTTTATTTAATAATTTTAAAACTAATTACTCTTTTCCTATTACTTGGAAAAATGTTTGTTTAAAAATGATATATAAGAAGTGTAATCGGTTTGATCCTTTGAATTATCGTCCGATATCGTTAATTAGTGTAATTAGAAAAATTTTTTCTACGTTATTGGCTAATCGTTTGCGATTCTGGCTTGAGCGGTCTCATACTATTTCTATCAGTCAAGGTGCTTTTGTAGTGAATAGAGGTGTTGGCTATAATTTATTTATATTTCTTGGAATTTTGCAATTAATTTTGACTAAGAAGCGGAGGAAACTATACGTTGGATTTATTGATTTGTCAAAGGCGTTTGATGCAATAGACCATGATATTTTATNTGTTTAAAAATGATATATAAGAAGGGTAATCGGTTTGATCCTTTGAATTATCGTCCGATATCGTTAATTAGTGTAATTAGAAAAATTTTTTCTACGTTATTGGCTAATCGTTTGCGACTCTGGCTTGAGCGGTCTCATACTATTTCTATCGGTCAAGATGCTTTTGTAGTGAATAGAGGTGTTGGCTATAATTTATTTATATTTCTTGGAATTTTGCAATTAATTTTGACTAAGAAGCGGAGGAAACTATACATTGGATTTATTGATTTGTCAAAGGCGTTTGATGCAATAGACCATGATATTTTATGGTCGAAGCTTTCTCAGATAGGTATATCATCATCTTTTATTAATCTTATAAGACAATTGTTTTCGAACACCACTTATCAAATTGAAGTTAATCGTTGTTTTTCGGAGACGGTAACTGCTAATAAAGGTCTTCCACAGGGTGAACCACTTAGTCCTATTTTATTTAATTTATTTGTTAACGATCTTCCGGAATTTTTTTGTAATCATAACACTATGGGTATATCCATATCATCGGAGATAGAATTGAATTGTCTTTTGTTTGCTGATGATATTGTAATATTTTCGTATTCACCTATTGGTCTTCAGAAAAAACTTGATCTTCTACAAGACTACTGTAAATCTAATAAACTATTTATTAATGAGATTAAATCTAAAGTAATGGTTTTTCGGAGAGGAGGTAGACTGGGAAAGGCTGATAAATTCTATTTATCTAACTCTGAGTTGGAGATTGTTTCGTCCTATAAATATCTGGGTATTTATTTTACTCCACAGGGTTCATTTTCTTTTCACCTAGACAAACTGTTTTTGAAATATAAACTTCAGCTTTCTAATTTAATAAAGCTTATGGTAAGAATGAAACAGTCTTCCATTAAGTCGTATTACCGATTGTTTGATTCCTTGATACGTTCAAGTATAGGCTATATGTTCCCTATTTGGGGATCATCTTTCGTTGATAAATTGGAGAAGACGCAATTGAGATTTATTAGATCGATATTTCATATTAATCGTTCGGTGCCTGGACCTGTCTTAAGATTTGAACTGGGTCGTCCACCAATGGCTATACGTTTAACAATGATCATTTTTAGATATTGGAGTAAAATTTTGGAGTTACCAGACTATGATCCTAGAAAGTTGATCTATAACAAGTTGAAATTAATAGATGGAAATTCTTCGTTTAAAACTTGGTCCTCCTCAGTTGAAGGCTTATTGAATGATTTAGGTTACTCTACTGATTATTATGCTCAAATTTCTGATAAAAAACTTTTTCTGGCTGAAATGTCTCAGTCATTAAGGGATAAATATTGGACCCAAGACATTCATTATATTGAGAAAAAGTGTAGGTTTCTTGAGACTTCCTTTGTATCTCCATGGACACCTCGATATTATTTATTATCAAATTTAAAATATAATATTAAATCTTTAATAATTCAGTTACGTCTCAACGATTATACTATTGTATTAAATAGGCGCAGAATGAATATATCTGCCCATTCTAACTGTCCATTATGTAATAGACTTTGTGAAAGTATTAAACACCATTTATTTGTATCTTGCGAAATTACCGAGCATTTAAGAAATACTTTATTGACAACCGATTTTGATATGTTTTGCTTATATGACGACAATTTAAGTTCTGATAAATTTTTCTGTTATTTATTAAATATGCTAACATAATTCATTATTAATTAAGCTTTATTGTTATTATCATTTACTGTTTGTGTTGTTGTTCTTTTTGAAACCATGTATAACAATCTTTGTATTATTAACGCTACACGATTTTGTAACCCCTTTGCAAAGGCGAAAGCCATAGCAAATAAATGTTGATTGATTGATTGATATTAGATAAAATTGATTTTAAAAAATATAATAAAGGCTTTTATAAGATTATATGTTCAGTTTTTCTAAGATTCACACTTAGAAAGACTATACAGGATGTTTCAAAAAGAATCATCCAATTTAAAATGATTATATTATGAAAAGTAATGAAGATACATAGTTAAGATTAATTTTATATTACAGAGCTAATCTTGAAGTTTTTTACATACTAAATCTTAGGTGCTCAAAACCCCCTTTGGATGCATGGCATATGTCCAAATGGTAGTGAAATTCATTCCAAACTTTTGCAAGCATGTCTGGATTCACTGCTGTCACTGCTGCTGTTATGTGGTTATGCAGTTTGACCCCTGTAGCTGGAAGAGGAACAGAGTCTTTTATAAAATCCATAAGAAAAATTGCAAACAGTGAGATCTGGCGAACTTGGAGGCAAGTTATATAAAAGTGAATCATAGGTCTCATATGGCTGATCCATCATTAGGGAATCTAATCCTAATGCACTGGGTAGTATGGTGGTTCAACACTGTATTGTTGATGAAAATCACACTGAACAGTTGTTACAAACCCATACTTCATAAAGTGTAGAACACAAAATGATTTCTGTTGTCCAATCACCATCTTGAAAATATGGAAGTGACAGGTGAACGCAGCATTTGGGTGCTGCCCATCGACAATCACGTAAAACTCTAGAATTTCCTCTTTCTAACAGTACATTGTTCGATCAAAACAGATTAAAATTTATTTTTTTAAATCAGATGATTCTTTTTGAAACCCCTGTATATAGAATTTTATTAAAGCCCTTAAATCAAGTAAAAAAAACTAAAACAAGAATAAATTAAGTATTAATATTACTTATGGTATAGGGATAATAATAATAATTTTTGAAAATATTTTCAGAATTTTGAAATATATGATCTAGAGTTGCATTATTATAAATATTTAACTTATTAAATATTATAAAATAGTAATTGATGCTAATGTTTCTTAAAACCAAGAAACTCTTATTTTGTGATAATTTTTATCATCATAAATTAATATTTAATGGATATTATATAAAAATTAAAATTGATTATGTTAAAATGCAGTTAATGTGGAATATATTTTTATTGTATAAAACATATCATTTACTCAAAATTAGAATTTTGTACAACAATTAAATTATCTTTTTAGATAAATTTAAGGTATGGTTTGAAATCACCAAAACTAGGAGTTGTGAGAGAAACTTGCACAGCTTGTGCTGGTACAATGATATTGGAATTTGCAGCTCTGAGTCGATTAACTGGAAATACTATTTATGAGGTAAGTGAGCCAGAATAATCATTGATGTAGTTATTAGAATATAATATCATAAACTAAAATCAGTGTTTTTACTATTGTTTGCTATGGATGACATGAATATACATGTAAAGATAGAATAAATTATGTTGCTTTCTTTATTAAAGCAAAGATTGATGATGTTATTGACATAATTTTGGTTTTATTTAAAATTGCTTATAGTATGTAAATGAAACATATGTACAACTGGATATTATATTTAAAATGTTTAGCTTCAGATTATAAATTTCATGTAACTCAAAAATGTTAAAAACTGCAATTATCTTCAATATTTTTTTAGAAGCTTTTCAAATTTGTTATGTTTTAATTTTTGATAATGACTTTAATTCTGCAAGAAATCCCTTATTGTATTTTTAAAGTTGGAATTTATAAAATTAGATGAACAAATTTAACGAAAATTAAGTAATGTGACTTTGCTTTATTTTAACACTAAATTCTAGCTTAATATGTTGGTTTAGATTTATTCTAGTGTTAATGATGTAAATTTTAACTCATGAAAACTTTCATTTATGTTTCTTGTGCTCAGGGCTTAAAGTGATTCACTTTTTTAGATTTTTTTCATAGCTCCTCTCTTTTTTAGCTTTTTCTGAGGCAAACTTGCTTTTTTAGCTTTTTTTCACTTCCCATGTGGAATTTATTTATTTATTTTTGTAAATGCATTCAGAAGCAAATTAGCGACCAGCGCACCCCATACTGCAATCCTCCAACATTCAAGCTGCAAGAAACATATAAATAAATGCCACGAAGCCTTTGGTCCCAAGCAGTTAAGACTGATGACTGCCCCTCAGATGTCTCAATGTCAAAGTATTAGTGCTGAAAGTGTTGCTAGTGTGAGCAATGTTGTAGACTCAGGTACCAGTTCAGAACACTAATCATTGCAACAAACAGTGCTTCAACTTTGTAGTACAAAAGTTGGAGCTTACATTGCAGAGCTTATATGGACTATGAAAATGACAGCCTGCAATTATTCATTTGCATCATGTCATATAAAGGAGACAATCAATGCCAAGTATGCAGAAATCTTCCAAAAGAATTCTCATTGTCACATCAAAAAATGAGATACTTAATCACTGAAGCTTTGGCCCCATATTTCTTTGATCAATGTAGATGATGCACAATGGTCATATTATAGCATTTCTTATGATGAGACATGTAATGTAGAAGACAGAAAATAACTGAAAATACTGATTAGATACTGGTCAGAGGAAAACAGGAAGTTGTCTGCAGGCATCTCCAGACCTCATTTATTGGGCATGCAGATGCTGAAACAATTAAATCAAAAATAATACTTGCAATTGAAGATGCATATCTACCTTTTGATAAATTACTGATGATTGGATGCAATGGACCAAATGTAAACAAGTATTGTGTCTCATAAATGAGGAAATTCTGACAACTCGCAAAAAAGACCTCATCAACATAGAGACTTGCAGCATTCATACAATCCACAATGCCTTTTTGAAATGCCTGAAAGAGTTGGCTGGAGATGATGGTGATCTCATCATAGCAACACAGCTTTTTTGATGGGTAGCCCTTTAGGTGGGATGAATACACAGAAATTCAAGAGAAACTTAATTTGCCATACAACAAATTTATGAAGTATTCATCAACTAGATGACTGATGTTTGGTCCTGCAGCAAAATGACTGATTGAACAATGGGAAGGACTCATATTATACTTCCTAAAGCACATTCCTCAAGAATTCCAGTTTAATGAATAGCGTTTTCATATAAGATAATCTCAAAGTCATTGAAGTGTTCTATCATCAAAGCTGAACTCTATTTGGGAATATCTAGTGCTGAACCAGTGGCATGTCATGACATTTGATGATAGGGAAGCTGTGTTTCTGTAAGAAGCCAACTTCCAAGGGCAATCAGTTAATTGTGCGTCAGTGATTGTCTAGGGTCCATTCATATCATTTGTTCGTTAAGCCAGTAAAAACCACAGACTTCTCTAAATGTATTTGTAATATCATAATTACATTCTGAATTGCTAGCCATGATATAAGGGCTACAATTAAAAATAAAATAATAAAAACTTACTTGGTGAAATAGAATATGTGGTGGATGTACAGTACATACCTGACACAAAATATTCTTCAATTGTATGAATATACTTTTAAAGAAAATTATAATTAAATATAGCTTTGTAAAGAAACGTACATAAAAATAACAAAATGTTCTTTACTTTTTAAAACTTAATCCACTTAGCCAAATAACTCCCCATGAGTGGCTAATGGATGGAATCAGAGATGGATGCAGTGCATCATATATGCTGACTTCCAAATCCCCAGGGTGCTGTACTGGTCAATGTCAAATACCTCTTTTGTTGCATCACTAGTATATCTCAAAAGATATGATGGTTGTTGTAGATTTTAAACGTTTCTCACCATAGTTATAAAAATCTACATATGATAAACTTAATAGTCATTTGATTTCTGACTAATTCGTTTTAGGACCAGGTGTCCACAGAAATTTCCAAAATTTACAACTTTTTGGTCACTCTCATTGAACTGGAAAAATTCTATCTTCATTGCATTTAATATTACAAAGAAAGCAGTCCCCACTGTACTCTGCTAGAGATTGGTTTGGTTAAGCTTTTGTTTAAGTAAAATTTCGGCTCTTTCAGCAGGGTTTTATTTATGCCACTAATTCCCTAATTTCTTAATTATTTGACTACTACTTAAGTAGAAATAAGTTGAAACCAGTTACTTTGTACTTGAATATTTGTAGTCTTGAGAAAGAAGTGGAAAGACAAATTTTTTATGACAACAGATACATAAATCATAAATTTAAGGAAAATAAATTCTAGAGCTTTTTCTGTACCTTGTGCATTTCTCTTATTCATTAAATTTAGTTGTAAATGATGCTGCCAAAGTAACAGTTAATTTTTTAACATTGTACAAGAATCGTACATGTTTTTTCTACATCCCCTTATAGATAGGACATACTAAATTGTAATATCACTAGTTTAACATTGAAATCTGTAATAATACAAGATGGCAAGATGGGAGAGCAGAATAAAAATATCAAATATTTTAATGGATTTTTTTTTAAACTCCTGTCAACTATACAGAACTATCATAAAAACATACCCATAAATTTCTATTGGTTGGGTTAAGTTATAAATCTACTCGCAATTCACATAATCAGGCGAGGGTGGCCAAATATCTAGCAAGCAGGAGGCTAACAGCCCAGAACCAGTCTGGGATAGAATCATTGGATGCGTTATATGTGTGTGTAGCTTCCAACAGCTAAACTGGGTGAGGTTGGTGCTCTGTAAAGCGCATGCCCGAATGTTTATAATCTGGCTGCTTGGAAGCTGTCCCATATTTGACAATACAGCACTTCCATTCTGCCACTGATATTCAAATATACAATAGCAATCTTATCGTTTTTTTCATGTGTAGTATAGAAATTTGTAATAAGATACATAATGCAGTTATAATAAAATATTAATTTTAATTAATCCAAAATATGTTAAAATATGAAAATAATTGCGCAATATGTATTTATTTTTTAGAAAATACAAGGGAAGTGGTGCTTCCACTGCTTCCAATGATGGCACGCTACTGTGCTGAACTATTCACAAAGTTTACTGAGCATTTTCAGTGCAATGATCCTTTAATACATAAACTTTATAGTCAATTGCTTACTCTGGTGTGAAGAAAATTCAGTGTGATGATGAAGAGAAAACAAGAGAAGTGCAGAAACTGCAGCATGACTTAAACAAAAGAAAATCATCTTTAATTACAAATTTTTTTTAAACAAGAAATCAAAAAATGTACCTTGAAATAAATGGCATTTGAAATTTGACATGTTATATAGAGACACTTTCTAGTAGTTATGTTACTCTTCCATTTCCTTTGTTGTATAATGGTAGGAACTCTGTATGGGGCCAGGGCCGGATCATCGCATAGACAAATGAGACAAATGTCTAGGCCCGGTTTTTAGAAGGGCCCGGTCAAACTGTCTATTTTGAAAAGATTTGTAAATAAGATAGATTACTCTTCTGTTGGACAACTGTATAATACTGGTAAAATATTATATTATTTAAATATTAACTAAAAAGGTTAAATTAAACAAGTAAAACGGCAAAACCGTATTTGGGACACGACTATGTCTCAGAGACATTACTAAGCGGAATCACTTTGACACTCAAAGCGGATCTCTTTCTCATTCTCCAATCTTCTTTGGTATCGCTGCTTTTGGGCGCGATCGTTTAAACTTCGCCAGCCACGACCATGTCATCCAGGTCGTCCACCATGCATTTTCGATGAAATTAACCTATCCAATTTCGAAATTTCTCTCTGTTGCGTGTCGGCCCGGGTTGAATTTTTGTCGATGCCTAACGAAAATTTCTCGTCTTTGAAAAAAATAATCGTGGCTATTGTATCATCCGAAATTATTTTTTTATTTTGCACAAACAATATACAGTTTAACCTGATTATAACATCAAATGTTTACTGGTCTCACGATTTTACTATACTAGACAATGTTAAAAAATCTACTTGTAACGACATAAAACCCTGTTTTAATGTCATATTTGAAGCACTCCCAAATTTACAAAATTAGATTTCAAATTTTATTTAAGAAAGTAAATACTACGTGTTCAATCCTAGTGTCAGAGTCCATTTCCTTGAACGACTGTGGGTGGTACTCTATAAATTTTATAATATTTGATGATTGTTATATTTGTATCTATATATTTAAATAATTTATGTATTAAAGTTAAATTATAAATTTGTATAGGAAAAAGCAAAAGCATCAATGGATTACTTATGGCAACAAAGACATCGTACAAGTGACTTAATGGGAACTGTCTTAAATATCCATAATGGAGATTGGGTGAGAAGAGGTATGTATAGGTACATTAAATATAATAATTTTCTATAATATTACAGAAATAAAAGTAATTAGCTTATATTCTCATATATATAATAAACTTTGTGTTATAGATAGTGGTGTGGGAGCTGGTATTGATTCCTATTATGAATATTGCCTTAAAGCTTACATTCTACTTGGTGAAGAATCTTATTTGGAAAGATTTAATAAGGTAAAATAGTTGACGTTTGGATTATAAGTCGTAAAAATGAGACTTATTTTAATAGTTTTATGACAGTGTAGTTACATAAAGATTCACTTTAATAGTCAGCTACTCCATGCAGCTGATGTTTTTAATGTGTTTCCCTTTCTGTTTCTCATAAAAATAAATTTATTTGGTATGTAAAGAAGAATCTTTATTTTCTGTACAAGATCACATAAATGTGTATAGTTCAAAATAAATCTACATGAAACAATGGCTGTCTAACTTTTTGATAGCCACAATAATAGCCATTTTAATATTCAGTCACTATACTGTACAATGTTGAAAATATTATGTCTCCTTGTAATATAATGAATGGGTCTTAATATTTAGTTGGGTAGCCTTTATTTTTTTATCACTGCCTTTAAATGATTTTGCATTTATGCAATAATTTTCTTGATGTATGTGGACTGCCTCAATTCTGTCAGCCTCCTCTTCTTCAGTTCTTTTTTGAGGTAATTGGCATTCTCTGAAATATAGAACAGAGTTCATCCCATAAATTCTCAATGGGATCAGGAGATTGAGGGGTATTTTGGAAACTTTGGGGTAATTATAGAGAAGCCATTAGTTCACTATATATGCCTTATATTTGAGATCATTATTTTGATAAAATTTGAATATCTGTCAAATTTTACTAAAATTGTGCAAGTATTCTTTAAGAATTATTAGGTAATGTTCTTTTGTTGTAGTTTCCACAATAAATTTCAATTCACCCATGCCAGCTGCAGATATACACACCATACCATTATGTCACCTCTGTGTTTTACAGTTGCCTGCAAAGTTTGTTTGTTTTTTTTTTAATTTGCTTTGTGCCACACTAGTATTCTATCATTAGATTGAAAAATGTTGAATTTATATTCATCTACAAAGATGACATCTGTACACTACTCTGACTCCTTGATCGCATGGATGTTTACAAAGTTCAACTTTTCTTCCTATTCATATTGCTGACATAGGATTTTTTTTTCTTCTCTTCTATTCTAGGCTTCATTTCACAGGACCCTCCAAACCATCTTTGGATACACTTGCTTTCCACATTCTTGAAACAACTCCACTGTAATTTTAGATGCATTCAGTCATAGGCTTTTTTTTTCACCTTTCTTACAATCAGACATCTTTCTCAGTCACTTAGATTATGTGGTTAACCTTTCTGTGGCACATCTTATATTCTGTGTTCTTTTTGGTATTATCTTAAGATATCACCAACTACACTTCGTGGTATTAATATATTTAACACACGAGCAATCTTCCTGTGTGAGGAGTCTTCTTGTGGTGTAAGATTACCAGCTGATGCTGCTCAAACATTGTATTGCAACTTTTTTGCACCATTTTAAGCATTGCACTTGCTTAATCCAGACAATATGAATTCTCCAATGGAAGGAATGAGAAATGATACATTATGGTAACTTTGACTTGTATATCAACGTGGAAAAAATATTCATGACTGCTGTGTGTCTGTAGTGGCTGAATGTTAAAGTGACATGATTTTGAGCCATTGCAAAGAAAAATAGGATCAAACTATTGATACTTTAAGCACAAAATTTTTGTAATGATAAAATAATACATTTGGGATATTAGCTATTTCTTGTAAGTCATTGTTTTTATCTTTACTTCATAAAATAATTATAAAGAAACTCCAGCATACTCAAATGGTTGAATATTAATGAGTCTCTGTGGATAATATAGTTTTAAACAGTGTTTCATGTATATTGGTAGTTTTAAGTATCATCATAAGTATTAAAATAAAAATGTACAGTTTCATAGTAAAATTATGATACTCAGATTTTGCTATATGATATGACATGCTCATTACATGAGACATTATAAATTTTACTTTGAGATTTTCATCATATCCATGAATCACATGATCATCATAGATCTCCCTTTCCAGTGAAGATATAGAGTAATGTAGCCTATGTTTAATTATTATATGAAATTGTTAAGAATTTTAAAACTAAACCTGTCCATTTATTCCAGAGATTTTTTCCAGGATTCAGGAATGTAAATTTGTAATTCAATTATTTACTGCAGTAAAAAGTTATTTATAAAACTTACAAGTGACAAAGCAATTAAAAAACTTTTCATACTGATTATATTGTTTTCACATTATTACCAATAGCCACTGATACTGATTGACAGTTAATCATTGAATCAGATTGTGCAGTTTTACATCAAATCATCAAAGGCACCATCTTGGTTTCTTGTTATATCAATATCATCAGAATAAGACAAGCATAAACTATGCATCTGAAAACATGTTTTCAAAACAATTTGTTTTAAGAAAATGTATTTCTTATTCCAATATTAAAAAATATATTAGGATTTTATGAAAAAAGAGAGATGATTAGAAAAATTGAATTAAAAAGAAGAAATGAAAATTGAAAAGGTTGAAAACACACTTGATGTCAAACTGTACATAAAATAAGTCCAAAAAGCTGTTTTTTGGTATTAAAATTAGTATTTATTTTACAGTTTTTAATAGTATACTTGTATTTAATGAAAAACTTGCAAGTATATTTAATGGTGCATTACCATTTTTTCAGGCAAACAAATGGGGAAAAATTAGAATATAGAACATACCTAAATTCAATATAGAAATTCAAAAAGGGAACTTGTTGTTGTTTGTTAAGTTATGGCAACACTTGGGCAATCTGCCTAGGGGGATGCCTTCCAAGAGGTCTTTTTAAGGAAAACTGGCCCCTATTTAGGCATTACAGATGTGGAGAAAACCAGAAAACTTCACATAGCCAACCTGTCTGAGCGAGACGCAAATCCATGACCAAATTCCCAGTGTTCAGGGTACGAAGACTGCTTGGCCACTTGTGTGCCAAAAAGGAAACAAACTCATAGAACATCAATGTACAAATTTTAAAATACAGAACATTAGTTAAAAATTAGTGGAAGAAACACCAACTAATAACCATAAGCTAATTATTTTAACACATTGACTGCCCATGCAAGCTATTTCAAAGTTAGTAATCTAACCACTAGTGCCATCTATGAGATAACTCGTATAATGCTGTCTGCCTGGTTTTGTCTTGTATGGCGTATCTTGTAATATTTGTTATAACTGATTAGTAAGCCTTGGGTGTAAGCACAACAGATTGATTGAGTGTTATAAAACAAACTATAACGTAGTTAAAATTCAATACAATTTTCCTGCTTACAGATTGTTAGATATAAATGTGATTGTAGTAAATATACTACAAAAAAGGTTAATACATGCCATGAATGTTAATTTTGTGTTTATAAGAGGAAAAGTTTTTTGAAGAAATATTGAAAAACGTTAAAAAATAATATTTATATTTATTGTTTACTTCCAAAGAAGAATTACTTTTAGATATAGATGACTTTGTATTTACGACAGAAGCTCATCTTTTACCATTAAGTATCTCCAGATTGAACAGTTCTTCACTCACTNCAGAGCCCGAAACGTGTAGTAATACTCGTATCAACTGAATAAAGATGACAAAACGCAAAGTGTTTAAATAGTAGCATAAATTTTGTGTTTGAGCACCAAAGAAAATTTAAAAACACAGTTTCAGAGTGTAAAGAATAGTTATTGTAATGTTACTATCCATAACTAGTCTAATGTTTGTTATTATTGTGAATATTACACAATTAAAAATAAATTTAAACAAGCAATTACTTTTTCTGGTATTTTTGAAACCGTGCTAGTAATTTATTTCAATTCAAACACAAATTATTTATCGTATTCATACAGACACTTGGCAAATCACAGAATTAAATTTTATTTAGTCAACTAAATAAATTTTAATTCTGTGATTTGCCAAGTGTCTGTATGAATACGATAAATAATTTGTGTTTGAATTAAAATAAGTTACTGACACGGTTTCAAAAATACCAGAATAAAAAGAGCAAATAAATGATGAATGGTGCCCAAGATTTGTAGGTGCAAAACACTCGTGGCAGTCAACATGTTAAAATGCTCTCTTAGTGCCCAGAGTTTAAAGAATCAAAAGAAAAAAAAAAAGACATTTTGAGATTTTCTTTCTTTTTTTTTTCCTTTAGAATAAGGATAAGGTCAATGGATAGCATTTCCATCCTTTCTATTTTTGTACTTTATTTCTTGCAAATCTTATCTGTGAGGATTTCTTAGCTGAAAGGATGGACTGAAGGTTGCTTTCATATATTTTAAACATCTTCATCTTTTTCTTCTTCTCCTCCATATGTTGGCTTACATCATACATAATGATTATATCTATATATTTAAATGAGGATGTTTGTTTGTTTGTTCACTATACACTCCTAGGATGTTTGACCAATTGCTACAAAACTCTGCAATTACATTCAAATACTTCTAACTTAGATCATGTACATCACACTCCACATTATCAATTGGATTTTTATATATCCATTAATTTCTGTCTATATTTGATTGCTGGCTTTACATGTAGTGCCATGTATGGAAAAAAATTAACAAAATGTGACAATGCACAAAGCACTCCCTATGCTTCCGCACCAGTTGACCGAAGGGTTGACATTGCTTCGGCGATGACTACATCAAGATAGAAAACACTTCACAGTAACTATGGCTGTTTTTGGTTAATGTCTGTGTTGTTCTTATTAGGTCATGCTAGTGGTCATGTGCTGGTAATCAGATTTGGGATGGAGGAAGTCTGAGATACAGTGAGTTGTGTGAAGGTGGTTGAGGAGATGGCGAGTTGGAAGTGAATCACTCAGATGCCATTTTAACAACTAATAATTGTTTATTTGAAACAAAAAAAGATTACATAATATATACATAATACTATGTCAAAATAACTGACCTATACACCGTAGGTGGTCATGAGAGAGAGAGAGAAAGTTTACAAGATATTGCACGTAGATGTAAATACCTGAAGTTTGAGTCTGAGAAAAAAAAATGCAAATGGCCCATCAGAAACCTATAAAGTTCACACACAGTCTGCAGCCAATAAAGGTTGCTCCATTGCTGTCTGAGATAATAATTACATATTTTTATTTACAATTATTTCTTATATACAGCATTTTTAATATTTCTTTATGAATGTATAGTAATGCAAAGAAATATTAAAAAATAAAAAATAAATATTTATTACTCTTTTGTTTTATTAAAGCATTAAGATCATAAATATAAATATATTTTACAGCATTATTCAGCTGTGATGAAATATGTCAGTCAGGGTCCATTATTAGTGGATGTTCACATGCACAGACCTCATACAAATACAAGAAATTTCATGGATGCACTTTTGGCATTTTGGCCAGGACTCCAGGTGAGGTTTCTGATTAATTTGAACATTTCTAATTAAGTTGTTTTTTAATATTCTCAATTCATTTTATTATATTAGGTGCTTAAAGGAGATATTAAATCTGCTATAGAAATTCATGAAATGCTGTATCAGGTCATTCAAAGGCATAATTTTTTACCAGAGGTAAACTTTTTTTCCTAAATGTTATTAAATAAAACAACTTGATTGTAATTTGATATCACTTAATAGTTATTTGTCACTGAAATTTAGAAATTAATGAAAGAAATTCTGATCTCATCTTATAATATAATCGAGATGGGTTGATAATGATGACAATGATAATAATAAGCGCAGAGCCCAAATGGTTAGGAGTTGAAAGTTGAAATTTGGTACACAGTTAAGGTACAACATGAGAATGTACTGTACACTAAGAAGGAATTTTTTGAAATTCCCCCATGGGGGAGAGGAGAGGATTAAGGTCTACCGTGAAAAACTCTGCTTCTATTATACTATTTAGATGCAGTTTTTTTGTGTTTTTGATTGCATTTTAATAGGGTATGCCATGAGAATGCACATTAAGAAGGGATTTGTTGAAATTCCCACTACGGGGGGAGAGGGTTAAGGATTATCCTGAAGAACTCAGCTTCTATTCTACTATTTTAAATGTCTTTTTTGCATTTATGCAGGAAATTGAACATATTTTTAGACCCTTCTAAAAATTCTGTGATATTTAGTGTTCTATCATATATAAAGTTGACATGGGGAACTCATGCATATAAGTTCGCTTTATTCAAACTCTTCATCTTAATGTTCAGTTTTATGTTCGAATTTATATTTAGGAATGATTTAGAAAGATCTAGCTTATTTTTTGAATTTAGTAAACCTGAAGAAGAACCCAGAAAGGGTTACGAAAATGTTTTTTTTTATTCATCACATAGTGGTACTACACATCAGTTAAGGGTTTTATGAATCTTAATTATTATTATCCCAGTGTGGTAAGCAGATATCTAAAAATTTTCTACTTAGTCTTGGGAGAGGGGGACCTAATTCTTGCACTTGATGAAAATGGGTAAGATCGGCTATAATCTAATAATCTTAATCTTTGCTATCATTGCTTTTTGTTGGAGCAATGCTGGGCTCATCTGCTAGTAAATGTATGAATTTATAATGTTACTTTCTAATTAAAGTAATCTTTAATATATAACATATTAAGAAAATTACAAATGTTTTTGTTTCTGCTTCATAATTTTTTAAGCAGAGATGGAAAAAAAAAATATATGTAAGTTCTTGAAAAGGGATAATGATTAAGTAAACAGAACTAAATAATCTTCTGAATCAGGCTACATTAAGGCTGATTAATAATCCAAAACAAAACAATTTGGCTAGAGATAGGCTAGAGATAAGGTGCTATCTCATGATAAATTCAATAATTATATTAATTTTTTTTTATATGAATAAATTTCCTCCAGAGTGTTCCAAATTAAAATTACAAATTATTTAAATTTATCATGAGATGGTGGCTTAATCACTTATCGAAATATAACCAAACAATTGCCTTAAATAATCGTAATCCACTATTTAATAATTGAATACTAAGTAATTTTCTACTAGTGATATATTTCAGCCTGGACATCTCGAAGGCTTTCGATAGTGCCTGGTGGCCCCTGGTTACCTACCAGCTGCGCAACATCAACTGCCCAAAGAATATTCTCCAACTATTACATGATTATTTCAGAAACAGGAAAGCCATCTTAGAATACGGACAGCATTCTGTCATCAAGAATGTTCGCAGAGGATGCCCACAGGGGTCGGTGTGTGGGCCATTGTTATGGAATATTACTTTTGACGCATTTCTGAAAAACAACTTCGGGCAGGATTTCTGCTTCGCTTATGCTGATGACGTGATGTTGCTTCTGGGGGGCAGGTCCAGAGCTGACCTGGAAGCCAGAGGAAATACCGTATTAAACCGTGTCTATAACTGGGGGATTGAACACAAATTGTGCTTCAATCCAGGGAAAACTAAAGGTATTGTGTTCAACAAGTCGGGCAAACAGAACTTGTATCTGAGGCCGCCGCACCTGAAAATGAATGAACGCACTATTAAGATTGAAAAATCGCTCAAGTATTTAGGTGTTTACTTAGACTTCAGGCTGTCTTGGGACAGACACGTCGAATATGTGTCCTCCCGTACAGGCATCATCATGAACTCCTTTGCCCAAGTGGCAAAAAGGGATTGGGGGATGACTAGTAATGCCATGGCCATCGTATATGACAGTATCTACCTGCCATTCATAACCTACGCCTGCGGCACCTGGGGTTGGTCCACTAAGAAAGTGCATACGAAGAGAAAACTGATTTCTTCACAGAGACGGGCACTGTTACTAATTACTAAATCTTTTCGTACTATTAGCAATCGGTGTCTCCAGGTGCTCGCTAGAAGACCACCGATAGACTTGGAAATCGCTCAAAAAGAAAAGTATCAGCAAATTAAATGGGGCAGCACCATTAACATCTCTAACGACACTATTCACCATGAGGACATAGAATGGACCTTCCCATTCAATGAAACTCTCTTTCCAATCGGACAGATAACCAACACTAAGATGGACAATGACGACACCAGTATTAACATCTATACTGACGGATCAAGAATAAATAACTCAGTTGGCTGTGGTCTTATAATATATGAGAACACTACTGAACTCTCATACCAGACTTACCGCCTTGATGATAAATGCACGGTGTTCCAGGCAGAACTCTTTGCCATTTGGAAAGCCGTCGAGCACATTAATAGGAACTACGATAATATCACTGCCACCATCCGTACCGACTCCCTTTCGGCCTACAGGCTCATTAATAGCCCAAAATTACACCCGCTGGCTGAATACATCAGGAATGCGCTGCAGATGTCTTCGTGCAAAATCCAAATTACATGGGTCAGAGCCCATCAGGGGGTGGTTGGCAATGAGAGGGCCGACTCTCTTGCCAAAACTGCCACTACAATGGATAAGAACCAGATAGCCTACAGGAAAATAAGCCAACGAACCCTTCGCAGCATGCTTTGGTCTGACCTGTACAACACTGGCAATCCGACTGGGATCAAATCATGCAGCATGTCACGCATAACTTTATCCCTGACTTACAGCAGTACCTTGCTATAAGGTGGTACACCCCTGACTTCTATGTCAATCAAATTTTAACCGGACATGGGAAATTTGCTAATTACCTTGCGAGGTTTGCAAATGGCAACACTGATGTATGCCCCGTGTGCAACGTCAGGGATGGTCCAGAACACTACCTGTACAACTGCATAATTTTTGAAAGAGAAAGATTCGAGTTTAGTCTTCTACTAGACCACTTCAACATACCCTGGTTGTGTAAGCATCCCGACATCTGGTTAAACAAAGAAATCTACCAAGCCTTCAAAAACTTTGCCAAAAGGATCTACAGTGTCAACTATAACACCATCCACAGCTAATCGTCTCTCCGGCACCATGGTGCCTCTTCCTGCAGTACTTCTACACGCGAACTATGTGTGGCGTCCCTTTCGGACGTTTAAATATGCATTTTTTATATTTTTGTACACTACACGCGAACTGTGTGTGACGTCCTTTTCGGACGTTTTATGTAGGCTTACCCTATATTTTCTTGCTCACTCTTAGAATCTTTTGTACAAACTCTTCAATTGTAGTTATTGTTCATTGTAATCATACCTATTGTTTTCAAGCCCTGGTAATGCTTCTTGCGGGGCCAGGGCATGTACTTTAGTACCAATAAAATACATTGACTGACTAGTGATATATTTATTGGGCTTCAGGATGTTTAATATACTTAATCAACTACCTGTATTTAAATTGTTTTGTTTCAGATTATTAATTAATTTTAATATAGTCCAATAAATACCTGGAAGATTGTTTAGTGTAATACATAATAACATATATATTACATACATATGTTATTATGTGTGTAAATAAAATCAAATTTTAAATTCTGTACACAACATTAAATTTTGACAAAAGCAGCATAAAAGTTCTTAATTTGCTGAATTTGGTCAAAACTGGATTTAGACAAAGTTGTTTATAAAAATTAAGTTATGTAATTTAGCATAAGTACAAATTACATAACTTAAATGGTGCTGTATTTTTATTTTATTTTTTAAGTTTAATGTATTACAGAGAATCCAAAGGCAAAAATACAAAACTTTATATTTTATAAATAGTAGTTCATATATAGAATTGTTTTTGGTTTGTTTTTTATGACCTCTCTCTAAATTACTTTTTTATTTTCAATACAATAATAAATCTATGATAAGCAACCCTTAATAATCTGTATATTTGTAATGTTTTAAAATTTGTTTTTTATTAGTGATAACTTTTGAAAATATCTTTCAGGCATTTACAGTTGATTTTCAAGTTCATTGGGGACAACATCCTTTGAGACCTGAATTTGTAGAAAGTACTTACTTTTTATATAAAGTAAGTGTTCTAAAAATTAAATCTGAAAGATAAGAATATATATTCAAATATAAACTTTTTTATCATAAAAGGAAACTTTTATTATTTAAATAGTATTTTTTTTTTAATTAATTTATATCAAACTAAATGAATTTAAAATATTTTAATAATTGTTGTTAAAGGGCAAAAAAAACTAAGCAACTGCTGAGCTGAATTTTTGTTTTTAGTTTGTTCAGTTTCTGATAACTTTGGTTAAAATATTGCTTATGTGCTTTGATACATTTCACAAATATATTTTGAACAAAATAAAACAATTCATATGTAATGAATGTTTAAATTTAATTCAGTTATAATTTCACTTATTTTAAAATGATTTCTTATTAAAAAAGAAATCTTTAGTCATTTAGTATTATTTTCATTTTGCAAAAATAGATTATTAATAGAGTGGGTGATCGGTTAATGAACAAATCGGATAACTAACACTTTCGTGAAAGACTTTTATGTTTGAACAATGAACACATGTTTAGATAACAAACCTCACAGTACAAATACAAGAAGAAGCGACATAACATAATGAATACCGATTGGTCTTTCCTTGTCTTTGGGCAACAATTCGAAACTTTTCAGAGTGCGGAAGACGTCGACATTGACACTCAACTCAGTATATATTGATATGATTGTATTCCTCTAAACATTGGAACTCTCCCTTATAATTCCAGCCTTTTATTTTTCTGACAGAAACAATTCTTTTATAGTATTTGCGAGATTGTCCGGTGGAACTCGTTAAGTTTTGTGTCAATTTTTATTTTCGAAAGGTGAGAGTATAATAGCAAAGGTAGAGAGTGGGCAGAAGATATCTTATGTGGCTTGAACAAGTCTTCAGTCTTGTCTAAGAAAGATACTGTATAATCAAGAAGACTCAAGCAGTTAAAGGATTGACAAAAATCACATCTGAGAAATAAAGAACATTGAAGAGCTCATAATGGAACCAGAAACGGATCTGACGACAGAAAAGCACCAAGAACTCTTGAATGAAGAACACAAGAAACTCGGCAAGATATGTTTTCTTCTGAAAAAGAGGATTAATGCCGATTTCTGCTAATAAACATCTTTTGAAGAAGTGGGAAGATGTCAGAACAACAGTTTTAGAATTGCATCCAAACCAGGTTGAGGTTAATAGGCTTGAGGATCTCTACAATTACAATGCTATTAATTACTTCTGAAAAATCCAGAAGAGAGAAAAGCAATTGATGTTACACAAATTCTTTAACCCCTACAAATGGAAAAAACATGACTAATAAAAATGCAAGATTGTGTATATATAGGCTATATTTTTATTATTACATATAAATAAACGTAATAAGAAAGTATGTATTGTTTATTTTTTGTGGTCTCTGGAACGAATTAATCAAATTCCCATAAAAACCTATGGTAAATCTATAATCGATTAACGAACAATTCGGATAGTGAACAAAGTCTGGAACGGATTATGTTCGTTAACCGATCACCCACCGTATTTTGTATTTTATTTAATTCTGAAGTTTTGTACAGTATTTTAAACATAAAATATTACCCTAAATATCACTTTTGGATAGCTGTTATTATGTTCTATGTATGTCTTATCTCTTTAATCCGATATTAAGTTCGGCATTAAGCTGTAATGATAGTCTACCGAACTTAATGTCGGATTAAAGAGACAAGACATACATAGAATAAAATATTACGTCAATTTTTAAATCTTTTACTTTCTTAAATAGCGAGAAAATTTTGGATATCTTTTTATGTATACTCATTAGTTATTACTAACTTAGTACAAAATTTTGGAAATCATTATCATATGCAAGAAAAGTCTTTTACAACTTGTTCAAAAACATTCAGTTATGAGGATATTATTTGATTAACCTTACAACACTTCACGGATCAACGGAATAATTAGTCGAGGAATTCTTTATTTATTAGGATTTTTATATTCCCGGTTCTGTTCTAAGTTATATAACAGAGTGAAAGTATAGCTATTGGTAATAAAATGAGCTCTACACGATTTTTACATTTTTAGACTCAGGTGACATTGAAACNGAATCTTGCGAATGGTTTACACTCGGGTATCGCCAAGGTTTTTGGCAAAATTTGATGTAATATCGCTGCTCACGCTGTTCAGTCATTTTCCAGCTTAGTGGAATCCGACGAGAGCGCACTACATGACCTCACTCATAGGCCGATTGCCAACGACTGACGCTTCCTGCAGGCGGGAAAAAATTCAGGGCTGTGCATGACTGTCCCCTCCACAACTCCACCGAAGGAGGCCTCTCGCGCATCATTGGTTTACGCGAAAAAAATAAAGGTCCGATACTTTTTGAACAGACCTTGTACATTGTATTTTTTAAATAATTTGATGATGATAATCTTCAGTTCATTGAAACATAATAATGCAAATTTTAAATTAATATCTTTTTAATTAATATTTTTTCAATATCAAATATTCAAACAATAATTAATTTAACTTAATAATGTTTAAGAGATTAGAGCTAAATTCTTGAAAATTTTTAAAATGTTTTTGATATTAAGATACAATAGCTGTGAAAATACTTATCAATATTTGTCTTAAAAATAAACTTTTTAATATGAAAAATGCCTTAAAAAATTTTTATTTAGAAAATTATGAAGGACATTAGCAAAAGATTGGAAAATTTGTTATAAAACTCAAGATAATATTTATTATAAGCATTTTTTTCATGAGATAAAGTAATAAATATTAATTTGCAGTTTTTTTTTCTCTGAATTATGTAATATAATATAAATTTATTTATTTAATATATTATATATAGTGGTGCTTCATATTTAGAAATTAACTTGTTTCAAAAGGCCATTCAAACTTCGAATTGTTTGAAATCCAAATCAACTTTTCCCATTTAACAAAACTAGCCTTACTCTTTCCAGCAGATAATTTCAGTCTTGCACTAATGATTTCAATTTCCTTGAGAAGTCTTCAAGTCTTTACCATTGCAAATTTGAAATTTTTTCTATTAGAAATAATGGAAAGTGAATTAATCCATTCCCATACCTGAACAATATCCATTTCAATAAATAGGTATTAAATGAGTATTGTTAAAATACTATTTAAACAGCAAATACACATAATTTAAAGCTAAAATAAGATAATTAAATGCCTTAAATAATAAATTAGAACATGAAAACAATATAAAAATTAAATAATACATAAATACATTAATAGAAAGAAAATTGTGTTTACTGGTTGTGTGCTATTGACTTTGGCATCTTAATTAATTAAACAAGACTACCAATCTGCCAAATCTGTACCACTTAGATACTTCTCAACAAATTCTTTTTTCGCCTCAATCATCAATAGTACAACCTTCCTCTTAGCTTTGTTGCTTCATACTCTTTTTCATTTGGCATGATTAATGTAGTTAATGATTATATATATAACTAAATACATCAAAACTAAAGTGAAAAAAAAAAACACTGGAAACACACAAGTATAACATGAGATGGTTTTGCAGTAAGAGCAAGAGACAACTTGAACACAAAACATTTATATAGCATAACATTTATGCAGCGTGTTCATTTTTTTTACTGCATGCAAAATTCTAATGTGTAGTTTAAATAGTTCTTATACATTCATAAGCACTGTTTAAACTCTGGATTAAATTTCTTTTGAATTTTGTGTTCAAACTATAGAAGTTTCAAAGTTAGAGGAGTTTGAAGTACAAGGTACCACTATATATCATTGCTCTAGTGCAGTGATGGGCAAACTACGGCCCGCTGGCCAGATGCGGCCCCCTGAAATGTTCTATCCGGCCCGCGCGACATTATTCCTAATCTGACGAGTAAAAAAGAATACAGGCTGTGGTGGTTGATGCACCACTTAACTTGAGTGTTCGTTGATTATATAAAATAACCGAAGCTTTATATCTCACCATGAAAGTTTATTTACAATCATGTACAAAATTTTGTTTTTCACTTATTGAGTAAAAGCTCGATCGGTTACAAGCATGCTTCGGTACAGAACATCCACTCGTTGTGTGTAGCGTAGGCGAAAGAGAGAAAAAGAAATATGGCGGACGGCCTGCACATGTTTTTATAGCGCCACATGTTTTCAGATGCAGCGCTAGGTTACAATTATATTGGCCCGCCTAAAGTTTTCTTCTTTTCCTTTGGCCCGCTCTTTAAAAAGTTTGCCCATCACTGCTCTAGTGGATTTTTTCATTTAAATTGGTATAAATAGCATTATTTAATAAATTTTTAGGCAACAACTGATCCATATTATTTAGAAGTTGGTAAAAGAGTTCTTGAAAGTTTGCAACAATATGCAAGAGTTCCTTGTGGATTTGCTGCTGTAAAAGATGTCAGGACTGGAAATCATGAAGATAGGTAAATTAATAAATTTGATGATAAAAAGATTATAATGCTTTTATCCAAAGAAATAATTGAGTATAATAAGTAATAGTAATGGAAAATTCTCTAGTATTAAAGTTGATAATTGTTTAAGTAATAAAATATCTACAGAGGAATAAAGGAAAATTTATATTTTTAGATAATTACTATTGTAACTTTTCTCTACTGTTTCATTTGTTTCATTCAGTAATTTTTGATCTTTTTCTTTATAAAACTATCCATTTTACTTGCACTTTTTTCTATGCACTCAAGTAATCTAAATTAACATTATAATGTTGTTTTTCTTACTGATGGCCATTTGAAAATGGTTTAACTATTTATAGTTGTACATTTATCTATTGTAACCACATATAATTCTATCTCTATGTTCATTATGTCTTCTTAGACATCACATTTCTTATTGATTTATGCACTATTCCTTTAGTCTTACCAATACTGTCACACAACATTTCATCATATTTCTGTCTTTACATTATTCAGTTTTTCTAATTCTGTTAGTTTTATCTTTGTGAATTTTTTCATTTATATATTGATTCTAAATAAAATTTATTGCATGTTTTCATTGGTTTCCAGTTTTTATGAAAATGTTTTCTTTGGCAGCTAATAAAATTACTTGTACATTCTATGCATATTTTTATTCTGTTGATCCTTATATCTATATCTCAAAGTTTTTCTTAAATTTCTAATTTATCTCTTATTTATTATTATGAGTTATCTATTGTAATAAATAAATACCATAAATTATCTGTCAGTACATATATTGGAATATCTTGTTAATTCATTCAAAATAAGAATAAAAGGTAGGGTCAGAGAAGAGTTAATTCCTTGTTTAATATGATATACTGTTGTGTTAAAGATCCTATTTGTTAATAACTTTTAATTAAAATAAATTGACATTGATATTTATATTAAAAATATAAATATAAAGCAAAATAATTTGTCGATTATTTTTCAGGATGGATTCATTTGTTTTGGCAGAGACATTAAAATATTTATATTTATTGTTTACTTCCAAAGAAGAATTACTTTTAGATATAGATGACTTTGTATTTACGACAGAAGCTCATCTTTTACCATTAAGTATCTCCAGATTGAACAGTTCTTCACTCACTGTGAGCAATTTTCTTATCAATTCTAATTATAAGTAGGTAATATAAGCATTTTCAATGTGTTTTTTGCTGGGAGTATATTAATATGATGAAAAATATAATTATTAATATTAAAATAACATTATTAAGATTATTTTAATGATATGAAACTAAAACATTTTTTTGTTATCAAAATGTTTATCTCATAAGAGCAAATAACATAACAATGTGTAAAATTTAATATTATTAATTAAAACTAAATGTATTATGTGTATTTAACTTGGGATTGTTATGTTACATATGTGTTTTTTAAATTAAATAATGATACCATAAAACCTGTCTAAAATGGACTGTAACAGTACTATACCATATATATATATATAGCATACATATATATATATATATATATATATATATATATATATATATGTGTGTGTGTGTGTGTGTGAGAAGCCAAGGGCATAGAATTTTGTCCTATGTCACTTACTGACACACAATCGTTAGATTGGCTCACTTATTCTTTTGGAGGGCTTTAAATAAATTGTTAAAGATCTAGATGGTAAGGTCTAGATCACATCAGGATGTTGACACCAATTAATCAGTTTTATTACACACGGATTAACATGCGTTATCACTAACTTGTGCGTATGAGGAATACAAGTAACTTGAATAGGAATAAATGTGAATATTTAACATTAACTAGACCATATTTATAAAAATGAACTAAAACATTTAATAAATCAAAAATATTAAAAGTATACAAATGAATGAATAACAAATCGTACTTTACCTAAGTCACTACGAACTAAATTAAACCTAAACCTAAATATCCTATATTAAACCTAATGAGAGAGTTTACAATCGAGTGGAACGTGGTTATATATTACCTTCTCACAAATTTCAATATTTCATTGTATGAGGATCTTCTTATTTATGGATATTCTTCTTCTTATATTTTCTAGGGCACTTTCTTGTATGGATAACTCTTCTTATGACAGACTTTGTCGTATAACAGACTCTTTGAATGGCGTTCTCTCTGAATGACTTTCCAGGATTCATATGGCAATACTTCTTCCGATGGACAGCCTTTATGTGTCAATACCTCTTTCAACGGACTGCCCTGAATGGCGGGAAAATGTCCCTTTTATATCGTCCCTCTCTGATGGCCAAGTAGCGTGTGCAAAAGCCACATTTTTGACTCATCTCATGAGTTGGCCATAGGAAAGGAAATCAACTTCCTTTCTAAAATCGAAAGTTTCTTTTGACATCCATTTTCCAAAATTTTGTTGAAGTTTAAAATATTATTTTCTATTAAAATCTAAATCTTTTTCTCTCCTCTGTTAATTTGTCCAAAAATGACTTTCCTTCTAACTCTAATTCTCACATATATGAAGTCACTTTAATCCAAAAACTTTTTGGTTGACAGTCTCACAGCACTTCTGGTGACTTCATATATATAGAATATACAGCATCCATATCACGTTAAAAAGTACTATACCAGATTTATCCATTTTGATAATTTCCACTTTAAAGAGTTTTTTTTTTATTTATTGATATGGAAAAAGAAAAGCTGGAAAATGCTACACTTAATATTTAGAACTGCTTCTCCTTCAATTTATTTCTTCTTCCTTGATTACCAATTTTTTTTTTTTTTAATCTAAGTAACAAACTACTGTAAATTTGGACAGATAAACCAAACACAATATTTCTGTTTGAAAGATAATCTGAAAGAGGGTGTGGGTTATGTAGTTAGGCAAGTTACATGCTGATTTTAAATTTCAATTTAAAACAAAAAACATTAATGGTTCTAACAAATATTAAAATCATTGACTTGCAATAAATTTCTAAACATAATTGATGTGTTACAAAATTAAAATATGAAAACAAGCAAAACTCATGAAAAAATCCTGTGTAAAATGCTGCAATTAGCTGAACAAAATTAAACAGAAAATGAATAAATTATTTTTAATAAATAAATTTATTAATTTTAATAAATTATTTTCTGTTTAATTCTGTTTTTTTTTTTTTTTATTTTATTATTAATACTGGACAAAGAAAATTAGTTATAAATAAAAATGATAAATTGTATATATTTATTTTTACACTTACATAACTGGGGTAATTCATAAACACTTTAAATCAAGTTACTATGGGTGGCCAGTGAGTACCGGGCTGAATGGATTTCTATGTTACAAGGCTTAAAACAAAACAAAAAGGTTATGTCATCTTTAGTTTTGATTTTGTTAATTATTATTTTGAATTAAATTTAATTCAAAAATTATTATAATTTTAGTTTATGTTAATAAAAGATAGTGGTCTATCTGCCTATGTTAGAAAAAATTATTTATATGGCAGTGATCATAATTTAAGTTTTCATTTTGAACCCCCTATAAAATGAAAACTAGTGGATCAAATGTTTCCAAACCTAGGAATATTATAAAGGCAGTCTTGTTATTTCATAACCTGCAAAAAATAATTAGTTTAAAAAGTCACCATCAGGAGGGAAACAGCATTTTATGAACACCCACTGTTTATGCAAATTCATATGGTTTTACTGCTAAAGCACCATTTATTGCAACATTAGATATTTGTCATAGCTGATGCAATTCCCTGGCATATTCATAACTTTCTAGCTTGTGCACTTCAAGATACTTTGGAGAGCATGATATTGCACTCTCAGTTGCTTGCAGGAAATGGTGGACAGCACAATGAACATCTACTGCCATTGTTATTTGTAAAGTGTGGTATGATATCAGTTTAAGGAATAAACCTTGATTTTTCTGTTGGTGATGACTTTTTGAACTAGTTATTTTTTTTGCAGGTTATGAAATCCCATTATCTCCTTTATAATATTTTTAGGTTTGGAAACATTTGATCCAGTAGTTTTCATTTTATAGGGGTTCAAAGTGAAATGTAAATTATGATCACCCTATATTTTAATTGTTGATAGGTGATCTAAATAATCTGAAAGTTAATGATTTTTATAGAATATTTGGGCCTGATTACTTTTGTATATGTGCAATGATTTGTTCACAATGGAAATGAAATAGAAAAAGCATTATTTTAATACTTGAGATGGTAGCTTTCTAAACTGCATCTTGCTTTCAACAATTACCCTAGATTTATGGGGTATACAGTGAGGTGAGTTATACAAAAGTTTTGTGTTGTTCTTGCAATTTTCTATGGAATGTATTCCATAGTGGGTTATCTTCACAAAATTATAAAACAGCTAATAAGCAAAAATTTATTTTAGATTGAATATTTTTCAAGTCCATTTTTACCTCATTGATCAAACAATGTAGAATATCATCCTATCAAACATAAAATGTTAAAATGTTTAAAAGTTATTTTTAATATTTAATAGGTGAGATTATTTAACACTTAAGAATAACATTATTAATATGTTAAGTCCAAAAAAAAAGTCTTGGATAAAGGCAAAGTTGGAAGAGCAAAATCAACATTCATCTATGCAAATTAAATTTATTAAAACTTTTGGAAAAACTCAGAATACCTCAATGTTATCTCTGATTGTTTTTCTTTACTTCTCCACTTTCATATATGTAGCAACATTTTAACCTTATGACATCACTTACAAGGGGTTTTGAAAAGTAAGGTAACACGTTTCTTTTTTCTCAGAGATATTAAGAAGGAATGACCATCAGGCCAATGAAATGGTGATGCCATCCAGTGGCTAAGTTCAGTTGAAAGATGGTGGCAACCATGTGAGAGTGGTTCACTGTGGGCATCTGCAAAGTAATCCAAAATGTTTTTTTTTTTTGCAAGCAAAATGGACATTGGCAAATAATATTTATCATAAACTGGTTTCTGTCTATTGGGATTATGTGATGATGAAGAAAACAAGTATGTTTTTTGGTGCAATGAATTTAAAGTCAGATGTGTTGATATTGAATATTGACATTTTTCATATTGAGGATATTGTTTATGAAAACCAATGTAATAACTAGTTCAAAAAGTCATCACATGTATGAGTTTGTAGAGATGGTGGGCTTTCCTCAGACAACCATGTATGAAATTGTTCACAATTATTCTGAGTTTTCACAAAGTGTGTGATTATTGGATACCTGGCAATCTGTCAGAACAGTGCAATTTAACAGTTTTGGGGATGTATTTGGAGAATCTGATGCAGTATAGATCTGAAAGTGATAAGTGATCATTTTCTGGCTCATATAATTACAGGTGATTAAACACGGGTTTGATACTTTATATCAGGAAGAAAGCAAGACTATGACATGGAAACACCCACAATCTCCTATGTGCAAGAAATTCTGAGGTGTTTCCTCACAAATTTATGGCTACCACTGTGTTCTAGGATCATTAGGGCATTCTGTTAGTGGATATCTTGCCAAAGGAGGGAAACAATCAGTGTAGCATATTATTATGCTGCACTGATTGTTCCACATTATTGTGCAATGTTAGAGAAACTGAAAGTCAGCATCTGCTACAAACAACCCAGGCTCTGATTGATGGTTTTGTTGCATGAAAATATTACTTCCCACAGTGCACACCTGAGCTGGTTGCACTATAATCATTGGGAAACTCTGCCCCATACAGCCCTAACTTGGCACCATTATATTACTATTTGTTTGGTTCCCTGAAGAAACACCTTTTGGGAAAACAATTCAATACAGATGAGGATGTTTATGCAGAACTTCATTGTTGGTTCAGAATAAGAATTGGGACTCAGACTTCTTCAATATCAGATTAAATAAACTGGCATAATCTCCATAGTTATTGAGAAAATTATGTATAAAAACAATTTGTTTTAGTTAATTCTTCTTGTGTACTTTCAACTTTCTATCATTAACACATTTTTTTTCTAAAAAATGTTTATCTTAATTTTCAAAAACCTCTTGTACAGTACATGTCAGAAGGTCAGAACTTACACTAATATAGCAAACAAGGTTTCTGAAATTGGATAAAGGAAAAATAATATTGTGATATCCATTGTCACCAAGAAGTTGACTATGATACAAGCATACAAGTAACAACATTAATTATGATTTAGAATTTATGCCAAAACATTATGTTGTTAAATTATTATCTCATGTAAATATTCTGTTATGCCAAAATATTTTGTTTTACTTTGGTGCTAATTTTATAATACTGTATAACCTAAGTCTTCTATTTCTGTGTTACACATTTTCATCTTATGATAGTATGTTTACACTGCAAATCATTTGTTATGAGATTTATTTTTCATCCATGAAAGTTTCCATTTTACAGATGGTCTACTTTAGACAGGTTTTACTGTATTAAATTACATTTAAATAATTGTAACAAAGTATGTTAATGCAAGTTTTTAACTGTGTAGTATCATATCACTAATTTCTCATAAAACTTCCTGTTAACACATTATAGCTTACAGCACCATACTTTACTTCTACATACATATATACAGAGAAATCCAATTGCATATGTGTTTAATAATTATTAGTAATAAAATAGCAAATATAATTTTTTTTTTCCATCCAGAAAGTTACATTCCAGTCATCATCATCATCTACAACAATAGATTCCAATGAAGACGAGTTTACTCATACCTGTCCTAACACTCATTATCTGTTTCCTGAAGGAAAAAATTTTGCTCATTCCATCCGTCAACCATTAAAAAATCTAGTTGAAGGGATTTGCCCTCCCAAAATACCTAGGTAATTTTCAGTATACATGTAATGACTCTATATCATATTTTAATGAGTTTATTTAAAAATGTGGAAAAAAGACAAATTGAGGCATTTTAATTAACACATTCTATGTCCTTTTCTTACTAAATTATAAATTTTCGTCTATAAGCAAGCATAAGTCTATAAGTTTTGTTTATTTTGTAAATTTTTAGAACTCAGAGATTACATGCTTCAGAATTCCAAGCTACAAATAAAGATCATCTAAGAATTATAAAGAAAATGGGAATAAATGTGGTTATGTTGGCTGATGGAAGAATTCAGCTTGTTCATAATACAGCTCAGGTAGAATGAATTTTGTATAACTGCATTTAATTTTCTGTATTTTATACTGAAAGTAAAGTTGATTTAATTCATACAATTGAATTATGCAGGCAGATACTGCTGAGGATGGAGAAGAAGGGGTCCTCTTCATGCAAGAAATGATTGAGTTATCTAAAACTCAAAGCCAACAAGGTATATATGAAATGTTTAGAGTAATTTTAATGTTACAGTAATAATAAAGTTACAGTGAGAAAATGCAAAATAAATTAATTGTGTACTAAATTTGAAATTAAATTGATTTTAGTATTTAAAAAATTAATGTTTAAATATAGTTTATATTTAAAATATTTACAAGTTGCAGAATAAAAATTAGAATATCATAGTATAAAAATTTTTGTATTGTTGAGCATTTTCTGTAGAAATATGATAGTTAAATAATCATAATCTGCAAATATGACTATGAGCACTAAAATCCACTATGTAGAGGTGCATAATGAAATGCATATTAATTTTTTGAAAAAATAATTTAATCACAAATTATATGCTACTATCTTTTACAAAAAAACAAAAACAAAAGATCATGCAGATTTGTATATTTCAAAATACTCGAAAAAGAACACAAATCAAGTTGAAACTGTTTTATCTTAAACAATATTGTATTTGAATACAGTTGGTGTTTAGTAGGGCCCCTTTGGATTTAATTATAGCATGTATTCTTCAGGGCATCAATTCTACAAGTTAACAATAGTTGTCAGGCATCAAAAAGTTTCAAGCAAAGCATACTTTGTCTTTCAAGTCCTGCAATGTTTGGGGTTTCAGTTCATCCATTTTCCTTTTTGCAATATTTCACTAATTCTCTGTGGGATTTGCATCTAGGAATTTGCAGGCTAGTGTAAAACTTGGATTTCTTTGTCATTAAGCTAAACAGTGATTGATACTAATTGGACTTAAAAGAGGATAGAGGAAGCCTAATTCTTCTGTCAGTATATGCATCTGAAGAAACAGAATGAGACAGAAGAGCTGTATGAACTGAAAAGCATCATACACATACTAAACAAACACGAAAACTTTTGTTGTTTGCGATTGTGTGTATTAAGATTATCAATCTATTAATACTAGGAATAATGCAAAGTACAATGAATAAGTCATAAATTAGAATGGAGTAAACTTTTACAGTTTTGCACAGACTTTGGTTTTGAATTAAAAAAAAAACGCCTTTTTTATCCACACAAAAAGACAATACAGTAGAGCATCAATTATCCAACTCAATTGGGGACTGAGGTTGGTTGGATAATTGAAAAGTCGGATAACCAAAAAGTATGAAAAAATCCATTATTAGTGTAGTATATTATTATATCCCATGTGATTAGTATATCGCTATTAACCTACTTTGCATTGAATTTTCATCGATGTTAAGCCTAACAAAAAATTTTTTTAATAATAATCGTCCACTATTGTATCGTTAAAAATTAGAAAATTAAGCTTCATTTAAATACTGGCTCCCTTTCATGGTCGAACCAGTGTTGCCAGCTAAAACACGTAAAAATAATATTAAAGTAGCCAAGACATAGCCAAATATTGTAGCGCCACATCACTAGTGGACATTTGAATTTGCCAACTAGAATGTGGTCGGTTAACCAAGGTGACGGTTAATCGAGGGTCGGATAATCGATGCTCTACTGTATATGTTTACTTGGACTAAGACACAACCAAGAGTCAATAATAGATTGTATGCTGAGCAATAGCAATATCTTACCATCATAAATTGAAGATGTCAGAGTATTAACAACAGTGGAAATTGAAAGTGATGACAATCTATTAGGTAAAATGCAAATGTATAAGAAATGGTTTAGGAAAGATATTGCCACAGGCAGAATTACATGGAAGAAAATAAAAACAAAATCAAATCATATCTGGATGAAGGTATAAAGTCTTATTAAAAAAGGCTTGAAGAACATAAAATCAAAATATTGGATTGATGCAAAATCTGGAATTTTATAAGCCTTCTCTAGAATATTTGCAATTGTTTTCTGACAGATGGCATCTAGAAGTTTCTTATGGGGTATGTAAATGAAAGGTGATCAGGTGCACAATCATAAGTAAAAACATCCTATATGGTGATACCAACTTTTTAAATATTAGATGTATAAATATGATTCTGCCCTTTTTTCAGTAAATATAAGACATTGTTTGTTTTTAAAATTAAAGAAAAGTTTATTCAAAATATTTTTCTATCAGAAGATACAACATTCAACCATCTGTCAGGCAACAAACGGATTCCATGAAGGAAAAAGTCTGGTTGTTTTGAAGCAATCCAGTTATCAACCCAACTTTGGATATCCTTATAAGATCTGAACTGCTTTTCTGAAAGGTCACTCTGCATGGATTGAAACAAGTGGTAATCTGAAGGAGCAACATTGAAGAATATGGCAAGTGGGGAATACATCCCAGTGAAGTTCTTCTAGAGTTTCCTTGACTGATGTTGAACATGTGGGTGAACATTGTCATGTTGGAAAATGACCTTGTTGTGTCTTTTGGCATATTCTGGATGTTTTTGCTTCAATGCTTCATTCAATTTGATTAACTGTTGTTTGTAACATTCAGCATTGATTGTCTGACTCATTTGCAACAGCTCCTAGTATACTACACCCTTTTGGTCCCACTAGATACACAGCATAACCTTACTTCCATGAATATTCTGTTTCAGCATTGATGGACATGGTTCACTGGATGCACCCATGCCTTTGGGAGTTTAGGATTGTCAAAGTGAATCCATTTTTCATCTCCAGTAACAATTCAGTGTAAAAAACTTTTTTTTTTTGTCTTTGGAGCAATAATTCACATATGGTTTTTCAATGTTCAATGTCTCTCTTTTTCAATTCTTATGAGACCCAATTTCCATGCTCTTGAACCATTTCCATTGCATGTAGACATTGGGAAATACATGGTTGGGTAACATTTAAAGCAGCAGCCAATTCCAATTGTGTTTAGCAAGGATCTTCATCCAGTAATGCTTCCAATTCTTTATCTTGGAATGTTTTTGGTGGCTTTTTATGCTCTTTGTCACGTGTATTAATATCGTTATTTTTAAACCGTCAAAACCACTATTTGCATGTTGTATTGGATGGAGCATGTTTATCATAAATTTCCAACAGCAAACAATATGTTTCTGCTGCAGTTTTTTTTTTTTGAAATAGAATAATGAGGCAAAACTTCCTGCAAATACTGTTTTCCTGGCACAAAATTCAACGTTTTTAACCAAATAAAAATAATTATTGTTTACACATTAGACAGATGTCTAAGACTTATTTTTAGAGTGCTGTCAAACCTTTCAAATAAAAGTGTTGCCAGATTCAATTGCATGCAAACGGTACTACTAATGCTGTCTATTATAAAAGGGTGGAGTCATATTTATACACCCAATATGTCAAGTTTGTCAATGCTTTCACCTGACCAAATTAGCACATGTATACTTTAAAATTATCAATTTGGTGTAAAACTGTCATTACAGGAGATGAAAAATGTGTCTGTATGTCAACTTAAAGCACACAAGATCATGGACAGATGGTGGTCAAGCATCATATGAGATACCAAAGCCACTAATTGCATAAGTGCAAGATTATGCTGTATATTTGGTTGAATATTTGTGGATCAGTCTATTGGAAACTGGTTTCGTGGAATACCATTATAACTTTCAAAAACATACTACACTCAGTTGCAATGTTTGGCTGATGCCTTCCACACTAAATGACCACAGATGAGCATTGTGTATTATTTTTCATGACAATGCAAGAACACACACATCAAGGTTGACCCAGCAGAAGCTGTTTTAACTTGGCTGGCAGATCTCTCTCATTCCCCAGTATAAACCAGATATTGCACCATCCAACTGTCATCTCTTCCAATCCATGCAACACTTCATGAGTGGAAAGCAGTTTGCTGATGATAGAGATGAAAACTGCATTTGCAGAGTTCTTCAAGTCAAAAAGCCTGAGTTTGATTAATCAAGAAACCATGACCTGTCAATCAGTGGAAGAAGGTGCTTGAATGTAATGGCAATTATTCTCTTGAATAAACTATATTTTGTCTTTGGAATAAATGATGTATTATAAAACTAGAAAATCCAGAAATGGTTTTTTAACCCAATATAGTTCAAATGTATCATCTTGCAGTATTATATAGTTAAAATAATAATAATAACAGAAATCTAATAACTTTAGAAGCACTGAGAGGGTGCAGAAGGCAAGGAAGATAAGTATATGGCAGTCTTGGTTTGATAAGGATTTAAAAATTTACAAAAACAAACTTTATTTATTTGCAAAATAAGACAAAAGAAAACTAGGAAGAATGCATGAAAAAAAGAAATTGATAGAGAAAAATAGTCAACATATTTTAAAAAAGTCTAAAATTTCATTTATTTATGGAAGTTCTTGTTACGATATGTACTAGTGGCAACACTAGCGGCCATCCCAGTGGTCATCCATCGTCATTCATAGAGACACCACGTGTGTCTCCTCTTGCAAAGTGTTTAGTTGTAATAAATATCAGGTCAGTCCATAAGTTTGTGCGCATTTTTATCTACAAAAAAAGCAACAAAAAATTTTAATTAAATCTTATTTCAATCTATAATGTATTCACCATTATTTTGTACAATTTCTTCCCATCTTGATGGTAGCTTTTTAATCCTGTCTTTGTAAAATGATTTCGGTTTTGAATCAAAATATTCAGAAATAACCTTTTTTACATTGTTCTCATCCTCAAAAGTTTTTCCTTTTAAAAAATTCTGCAAACTCCGAAAAAGATGATAATCACTGGGAGCAACATCTGGCAAATATGCTGGATGAGGTAAAATTTCTCAGTTGAAGCTTTGGAGTTGAGCAGTTGACGTTGTTGTCAGTTAGCTATTGACAGTTCATGTGGTATCCATTTTCCTAGCTTTGAAACTTTTTTGATTTGTTGTAGATGTCTATGAACAGTTCCATGGGATGAATTTAAATGTTCCGCAATTTCATCAATTGTTAAAGATGGTTCTGCTTCAACTAGTGCAGAGAGAGCATCATCATCAAAGTCAACGGGTCTTCCAGTACGAGCCTTATCCTTCACACTAAAATCATTATTTCTAAATCTTTCAAACCACTTCTGCGCAGTCCTTACACTTGTTACAGTTTGATTATAAGCAGTATTTAATTTTTTGTAGCATTCTCACCACTTAAAAATAAAAAGTATAAAACATGTCTCTTATATTCATCTGTTACTTCCATTTTAACAAAAATAAACAACTGAAATGTTCCCAATTCTGAACATTATTATATGAATGAGATCCAATTTAACACTTCAGTGTAAAAAGTATCACATTAGACTGGCATTTTTAACAGCAAAACAAGGTCATAAAATACGCATGAACTTATGGACTGACCTAATAATACGTTAAGTTTGCTAGTCATCTTAATAGTGCAGTATACAACATATAATATAACATGGTGTCAGAAAAGGAGATTGTGTGTGATTTTTATAGAATTAAGATTTGGAAAGTTATCAAAAAGCAAAAGAGGAATTAAAGGATATTAATTAGCATGATACAATCTAAAAGGAAGATAAGAAATTGTATTTTAGTAAATTAATTTTGTTATTAATTACTAAAATACAATTCCTTAGCTTCTTTTTAGATTGTATTATGCTAATTAATATCCTTTAATTCCTCTTTTGCTTTTTGATAACTTTCCAAATCTTAATTCTATAATTGGATTGAACAAAATTGGATAAACAGTAAATGCAAGATGGTTTTAAAAGATAATATTGAGAGAAGTTTTAAATAGTATTATATAATATGATTCAGATCACCTGTCCAGGCCTTACATCTTTGGAAATATTGAAGCTGAAAAAAGTAATAAAAAGTAGTAATGATAAAAATAACTGGAAATATATATTGAGAATCCAAACAAATATTAATTCTTCATATTTTTGCTTTTCCTCTATTTTAGTAATATAATAATTTAATAAAGACATTCACTGAAAATTGAGAGATTAGACAATAAATATGAAAAGACATCACACATTAGGTGACATCTATGCTCATGATGTAGAATATGAATGTGTGTTATATAAACTATGAAATAATTTGGATAGATATAAATTTGTTGCTTATATGTGAATTTTGAATTAAATTTAGAATTAAAATGATTATATCAACTAGAATAATCTGTCAGATTTATTAAATTTTTTATGCAAACAGCATTTAAAAGAATTAATATTAATTTATTACACTATTCTTTTCAGAGCAACACTTATATGTTGTTTACTTCTCACTTCCCAATAATATCAGAATTGTTTTGAATGCTGGACCAGCCCAATTTGGTATAGATTTAAAGGACAAATCTCCTGTAAGTAATGAATTTAATTTTAATATATCTTAAACTATATTAATTAATATTTCTGTATGAATTTTAAGATTCAATCAGAAATTGAGGTTGCCCAACCCTTAAGAGCCTGTTGTCAAATATACAATGCTGCTGCTTTGAAAGGTAAAATTGCAGTCATTGAAAGAGGAGATTGCATGTTTATAGAAAAGGTAAGAATAAACAAGTTAAAGCTTTAAATCAATTCATTCTAGAATTTTTTTACTTATTGTTGCAGGCTCGTCACATTCAGAATGCTGGTGCCATTGCTGGAATTGTATTAGGTAAATGTCATTTTATATGATTTGTCTATATTGGAGGTACTGTACATACTTATTTACACACACTGTTTTTAGATAATAATCCTGGTACCAGTTCTCAATCATCACCTATGTTTGCCATGTCTGGAGATGGGAATGATGATATTAAAATCCCAATGGTATTTTTATTTTCTGAAGATGGACAATTGCTTCTAAATGCTTTTCGTCAACATCCAGATTTGGTTGTGTCTATAGCTGATGCAGCCGCTTTCTCTAGTGAATATAATTTTATTATTTTTATTATTAGTTTCATTATAATTCAGTATGCTTAAAAATGTTTATTTTTAAAATTATTTTTTGTAGATAACATACAGAAGAAAGATGTTTCAGGCAAAGAGAATGCAAAACTTCTAGAAAACACAACTTCTGCTGAAGAACATAGTGATTCACAATCTAATTCTGAAAAATGGAATATTGTTGGAGCATATCAGAGGATGCGTGAACTCTCTTATAAATTACAAAATTTACAAAAGATTAAGGTAGATATAGATCAGTTAGTTGATTTGTCAAAACAGCTTGGACATAAAGAAGAGAGTGAGGAAATAGAATTTCAACATGCTCTTGAAAAACTAATGGGAAAAGAGAAACTTCTTGACATTGATCAAGATGTTATGACATTACTTTTGAAAATCAGAGAACTGATCCAATTCAGAAACATTTCTAGTGATTTTAAGGATACATCCATAGAAGATGATGATGATGATATATCAAAAAAATCTTTGAACCCTTCTACTAATGTGGAAGCTTTCAGATTATTTATGACCAGGACAGTTTTTCAGAAATTTTTCATTAAGAATGATTCAACTATTTTAGACAAAAAGACTGTACAAGAAATGTTTTCAAAAGATGAATTATGACAATGGTGAAAACTTGATTTATTTAATTTTATATGACCATTCCGTTCAAATTTTATTAAATCTAAATTGTTATATAAAATAAAAAAAATTTAATTTTTTTTAATTTAAAACCACTTCTGCTCAAAACAATTGTGAAAATTATTAGAAACTTTTTTCCCAGCATTGTATCAGTTGATTTTTATTTAAGTAATGGAAATTATTTTGATATAACTAAGCAAATTGATGAAATAATTTCTCAGGTTTGAGAAATTTTAGCTGTGAAAAAAAATATCTGGCATTTGAATTTTGCCAGATATTTAAATAATTTATGAAATGAATTTAGGAATAACTTTAAAATTAATGCACCAACATTCCAGTTTGTTGCTAGTGTACAAAGATTGTCAAAGCTTTTTTATTGAATATATTTGTCATTGGTAAAAAGATTGAGATACTCTGTTGTTTGTTACATTTCTCAAAATGTTATTTATACAATTTGTTGAAACAAAAATAAATAGACTAAAATTATCCCAAATTTTCTTCATTACATCCAGTCATATAATTCTACTTTGTCATTCTCTAAATTATTTCAAAAAATCAATTTGATTCTTTCATTTTGGTTTGTTGTTAATATAAAACTAAATGAAGAATCTTCTCTAGCTGTGCTCCAGCAGAGCAAAAATCAAACTAGAGTTGATTATAAATTTTTAAAATTCTTGATGTTAAAACAGATTTTATCAAATTGACTGTAAATTGTAGAGTAAATCATGTTTTAGATATATTAAAAAAATATAAAATTCAATTTGTATTTTAAAATATTTATAGAAACTATCAGCTTTATTTTATTAAGAATATGGTTTGGAGACTTCAGTTGATTGTACAATAAATTGTTTTACCAGAAGTTTTTCATTAAATGTGTTTTGATTTTAAGACAACAAAGTATTAAATTTAGACAAAAGTAATTTTTCTAAAATTAAATCAATTGAAAATAGTAATTTTTTATGAATACAAATGCTTGAACTTTTCCTATATTTTTTTTCTGCTCCATTAAAGTGGTTTTATTACTTGTGTATATTAAAGGCCTGAAAAGGCATAGAGAGAAAAAAGCTAATATTAAATCAGTGTCAATACCTTGTAGAAATTAAACCTATGCAAAAAAAATCTTATTCAAAAAAATTGATTGCTTATCTAAATATATAAAATTACTTGGACTGACTGACTGATTGAATGATTGATTCATCATCGCCAGAGCAAACTGTTGAACCTAGAGGTGAAATTCGGTACATGGTACGTTGATGAAAACGCACACTAAGAGGAGATTTTTGGAAATTCCCCCGCGGGGGAAGAGGATTAAGGCTTAACTTGAAGAACGGCTCCTATTGTACTATTTTAGATGGGATTTTTTGTTTTCAACTAAGTTTAGTTTTCATTGAGTACTTAGGTGTATTATATTGATAACATTTCAGACATTGTTGTAAATATTTTCATATATTTCGATTTTTTTAACCAAATGTTCGAGCCGTTTTAAATTCGAATTTGTTATTGCATATTGGTTCGATTATAGAATGATTGTAAATGTTCCAGAAAATTGATCAAATTGAAAATAGTTCGTTTGATTCTCAGCAATTCTCATCATTCTCGGCGATAGGTGTTACATAACAATTACTATGGTTGTTGAAACACTGAATATAAATGGGTTTTGCTTGCAAAATTCGTGGGTAACAGCTAGTACATGTATGCAATGTATAGTAGATTTGACTCATAGCCTTACTATATTTTTAAAGTGGATGATAACTGATCTGTTGTTCCATTTATGCAACTCTTCCTAAATGTTCTATTAATTTGTAAGCATTGTTGCTATAAAATTGAATATCAAACTCAGCTTCTTTTAAAACATTTAATAAAACATTTAACACCTTATAACACTGAGAAATATTTATTAAAACACAAACGTTTTCAGCCTAATGGAATAGGCCAGGGGTCGGCAACCTTTTGAGTCGGAAGAGCCAAAATTACAATTTACAAAATTTCAAAGTTTTTAAAGAGCCACAAAATTTTTTCTTGCTAACAATAAATAGTACTCGCATAAATAAAGTTTTTTGATTAAAAAAAACTAATTTATTCATAAGAAAAAATATCTATTTATTCATATATAAGTAGTGTTTTTCACAACAAATTAGATAATAGAAACATCCGACGACGGCGTCATTCGAGAGCTTCCGACGGACTGACGACAGTGACGACGCGTGTCACGGGGAAGGGGTGCGATGAAAAGCGAGTACAAGTGGCTGAGAGATAGAATCAGTGCCGAATCCTCGTTAATCGATTCAGAACGATTTTTAAATGTTTTTTTTTTTAA
>NW_019385706.1:104370-108702 GCF_000671375.1 Centruroides sculpturatus | reverse complement strand
TATCGTCTGTACAGTATGTAAATTAGGTACCGTAAGTCTAATACAGCACTAATTTTATACATTTCTTGTGAAAGAAACATTTCTTATTCAACGGCCATAAAAATTATTTATATTAATGTCTCCAAAGTTCAACGAAGTTTTCGCAGAAAAATAACTTATCAGAAATCGCGCCTGCCGTTTGGTGCGCTGCTCCACGAAGAAAACAAGCTTAAGCAATGGTGACGTTGAATGGTGCACACTCAGTAAGTAATCCTACAATTTTTTGTTTATAGCATAGTTTATTATTCCCAAAAAAAAAAAAAAAAAACATATACGTACATGTATTTTGGAAATGTTGAGTCGAATTAGTCTAGGAATCGATTAATTTTATGGAAAAAAACCTTTCAAACAGCCGTAGTCCGTAAACTTCACACGTGTCGGGCTGTGATTGGCAAGGACTCGTACAAAATGGATTTATAAAGAACGGAACGTATCTACCGTGTTATAGGGGGTTGACTCTATATCAAAAAGCATCACATTATAAAGGCAGATAGGAACTAAGAATTTGTGTGTTTTAACTTTTCTTTTACAAAGAACTTCCATGCCGAAGCTAAACCATCAACATCCTTTACATTGATACAGCCGTCCCTTAATTTACTCTTATAAATTTCAATTTTTTCATGTTGCAAAGCCAACGATGGGGACTGCAACATCTTGAGAATAGATGCTTCATTCCATTTAACTTCTGAAGCCTCCGCTTGTGCCATACTTGACCAAACCGTGGTACAATGTCCTTTACTAATGTCATATCTGTGTTCTTTAAGCCTAATAGCCTAATAGCCAAATTCCGTCTAGTGACTCCAATATAGTCCTTCATAATTCCTAGCTGTTGGTTTTCAAAGGGAATTTTATACACGCCCGTTGTTTCTTCTTTCTTAAGCTTGTCCTTATCGTTTCTAAGAATACTGTATAAATTAGGACCTCTTTTGTAAACAATTTTGGAGTGTTTTCTGTCTGAAACTTGCTTCATGATGTCTCTGAAGTTTTTATTATACGTAAATTTGGTGATCTTAAAATGATCTGTTCCAGTTCTTAACCTCTTGCCTCTTTCATAACTTTTTATTAGCTCTTCAATTGTACTTTTGCGGTAACCCAAATTTGAAGCTACTTCCTTAATTCTGTCAATCTCTTTAATCCTGTCCAATACATTGGAGCAATAAGTAAATGCTGTCCTAATGAGTGCACGAAATGCTGACATTTTGTATTCATGCAGGTCATTCGAATTAGCTGGTATGTAGAGAGGATTGTGTGTAGGTAAATGTTCGTTGTTATGCAATCTCCTTTTAATTGTATGTCCATATCTAGAAAAAAGTTTTAAAAGTTGTTCGATAGCCTGTCATCTGATGATGGCCTATTCCATTAGGCTGAAAACGTTTGTGTTTTAATAAATATTTCTCAGCGTTATAAGGTGTTAAATGTTTTATTAATTGTTACTATAGTTTATCCAATTTGTAATAATACAGTAACATATTTAAAAAATAACTTAGCCTATGCTTTCGTATGAAAGCTTTTTATTTATGAAATGATGTTTTATTCAGAATCTCCATATTAGAGAAGAAAGAAAGAAAGATGATGTTTTATTTGTATTGTTAAGCCCCAATAGACCTAAGTCTGTTAGGCGAGGTTGTCGGGTAAAGGCAAAGACACATTGATTGAGGACTTTACAATTGTGGTATATTTTAAACGATAAAATTTAATCATGAATACATACAGACAAAATTTAATCTATTCTAACAACATAGGAGGAACTTAAACACATTAGAACTTCCAGGGAGAAGGATTGAAGAATTTACTTAAATATTAATAACACAGTAATCCACGTACCGACAAAATAATAGTCTTGGGATGTTCTTTGAAGTTTCCTGTATTTGTATTCCTACTTGTTTCTTGGACTGTTGACGTATTTTCACCGATGGATTCGGATTCCGTTCACTCCTTAATTGAAAGTCCACACGTGTCGTTTTCTTTCTTCTTTGTCCTTGCACCACATAGTCTATTCTTATCTCACGACAAGACAGGGCCGAAGGGAAAACCAAAAAGTTCCTCTCTGGACGGGAGTCCAAACATTTATATCCCCCGCCATTGAGTGTGACGTGTTGTTAGTCCTTGGCCAATCAGCAAGGGCGACGGGTTCTACCCGTCGCAATCCGATATCAGGAAGAAAACGAAATTTTACAATAAAACCCGATATACATAAATAACGGAAACTACTATACAATAGTGCTTATGCACTACAGTATTAAAAAATCGACTTACCAGCCATGTACAAACAATGTCCGGAAAGACTGTCCTTTTCATAGGTGAACCAGTACTGACTATATATATAAATAATTGTAAGCTTCTAAGCTTTCAATGACTGCAGCATAAATTTCATGAGAATTAATCAAGTAGTTATATATATCCCCATACGTAATTTTTGGTAATGACATCTCTGAGTTTTGGAAAAATTTAAGTCAAATGTCATGAAAGGAAATGGGGAGAGAAACAGTAGAACACGGATTTAATTTCAAGAGGCATGTTTTTTTCTTCAGTAGGGAGTTCATGATAATAAGAGATAGACATGATAGATCTTGAAAATTAGAAATTTTTAAAAATACGTGATGAAAAAGTTTAAAAAAATTTGTTTTTAATTAATAAATATAAAAGACATCACACCACTCTGCTTCTAATCTCACTAAAATTAGAAGTAAATGGAATGATGTGACAAGTCCTTTTAAGACAGTGATTCTTAACCAGTGGTCACAGGACCCCTGATTAATATTTGATTGTCGAATCAAAGATTGATTCTAGAATCAAATATTAAAAGCAAAACCGGGGAAAGTCCCCAGAAATCGGACATCTGGTCACCCTACGCTAGTCTCAAAGTGAGAATAGTGGCTAAGTCCCAGGCTTAGTTTCACGTATCGCATTTGAATTCTGTCCGGGGCAGCAATTTGTCTCAGATAGCTTGACGCTTGACTGTGTCGGGGATGAAGTATTTGGTGATGTAGATTCTGCTACGATGATAAGGTCTTTAGGCTGACCGGCATGACATTTGTTGCAAAATCTTTCGAAGGCATTGTTGGCTTTTTGCTTTTAGAGATTACTGAACTTGATCTTGATGGCCGAACGGTCGAGGTGGCGGCCGAGCGGTCAAGGTGGCAGCCTACCGCTCTGGGGGACCCGGGATCGAATCCGGACGGGGCGGAAAATCCCCAGGAATTTTTCGGGAGTGGTCTGTCTGATATGTCGGGTCCCATCCCTCACCATTCGCCCGCACCATTGTGGGCCTGGCCAAATCCTTAATAAGTTTGCTAAAAGAGGTCTTCTTAATGTCCACAGGGCGGAAAGAATTGAAAAAAAAAAGATCCTGATGACGCCCATACTGTACCCTAAAGACACACTGATTTTTATACGAAAAAAAATCTGTAATTTGTCTACAAATTTTTTAATGTTTTTATTTATCACCTTTTATTAAAAAAAGAAATGAATGACGTCAACCAACAAAATATTTTTCACAGCTAAAAATAATTTTTTAAATTAAGAGGGCGCCTTGTCTGACAACCTTGTATTAGTAACCAGCCAATGAGCAGTAAAACTTATTTACGTTCAGTATCAGCGAACGTAAACTAAAAAAAGTAGTTAGTAGAAGTTTAGAATTTTTCCTCTGCTTTCTGTTTTTTTCTTTCATAGAAGATTAGTAACGATGCTTCGTTCGATTTGGTCCAAACTAGCCCTAAGAGAGATGTTATTTGGTTCTAGAACCGTACAGTCTGCACCTAACGTAAGTAACTTAACCATATGAGAAATGTCTAGTGATTTATAGTTCAAGTGTCTTTCGTGTTTCATCTTCAAAAATGTATTGTAATTCATAAATGGAATTCAAGCATAAATGAAAATGAATGCATACTTTGGAGAAATGTATATGAACGACTTTGTTTATATACACTTAAGATATATCTGATTAATAATTAGATTAATATTTTTACTATCAAGTATTATCTGCAACTAGCGATTAGACACTTCTGGTGAAATTATATTTCATTACAGATGTAAGTTTTGCACTAAATATAAATCTTTAATAAATTTTATTATTTCAAATACATTCAATTGTTAAGTTCAAAATTTCCCGGAAGCTACAGTCAAGAGATTTAATCACATCATTCTCTGAAATTAAAAATATATATATAATGTTAAATATTTTAAAATATTGATAACATTTAAAAAAAATTAGTATGAATTCAAAATGATTATTAAGAAGCTATTATAAGTTTAAATTATTATTAATAAAGAAGCTAAACCATCAACATCCTT
>NW_019385706.1:101776-103736 GCF_000671375.1 Centruroides sculpturatus | reverse complement strand
AAAATATTATTAATAAATATTTATATATTATAATATGAAAAAATAAATGTATTGGTTTAGCTTGTTTTTAAGTAAATATAATGCACTATAAAATTATAAATTCTGGATTCGTGTAGTTGTATGTGACATCAGATAATGGCAGTTCATTTTTATACTCTATTAAAGCGGAATTTGTTTCATTGGATGTCTTTGAATTAAATTTCTGCTTTTAATGGAGTAAACATTATAATAGTACAGACTAAGTGCTTGCTCAATACTTCTACCTTCTCCACCAAACTAAGTAATTTATCAATTCATGCTTTCGTGAAGCCTCCATCATATCTTTTTTCATGCTTTGCAGATTGATCGAAACAACTCTCCTCTTATAGTACTGGATCAAATAATCTAGATACCAGAAATCCAGAATTACCAGAAAACCAGTTTCTTTCTAAACTGGCTAGTTTTGAATTTGGTAGGCTGCTTTAATTTGGTTTCTTTGGTGCCATGCAACACCTGTTCCAGTGTATGCTGTTGTATACAGGTGATCCTCTTTCAGTTAAGTTTTATTTGTTGGAATTTTTTATAATTTTTATTTATAACTGTCTAAAAGACCAGATTAATAATGGTCAAACAGACCCTACTTCAGAAGTGTGTTAATTTGTATCTGTTAAATATAATTTNATACAGGTGATCCTCTTTCAGTTAAGTTTTATTTGTTGGAATTTTTTATAATTTTTATTTATAACTGTCTAAAAGACCAGATTAATAATGGTCAAACAGACCCTACTTCAGAAGTGTGTTAATTTGTATCTGTTAAATATAATTTTATTCTTTACATATACAGTAGACCCCCCTATAAAACGGGTTCATATAATGAGGATTCCTATATAACGGTGAAAAAATTGCGACTGTATTCGTATAAACACACTAAAAGAAACTCTTATAAGACGGTAAAACATCATCGCCGACTCATGTCACGACAGGATTGGTCGAATCTAGACCAATAGCGGATATTGCACAAACTGTTGAGTTTAAACGAGCAGCGGACCTACTAAAAACNCGGTAAAACATCATCGCCGACTCATGTCACGACAGGATTGGTCGAATCTAGACCAATAGCGGATATTGCACAAACTGTTGAGTTTAAACGAGCAGCGGACCTACTAAAAACTATTTATTATTTAACGGCCATAAAAATTATATTTATATTAATGATGTCTCCAAAGTTCACCAAATTTTTCACAGAAAAATAATTTACCAGGAAACACACGCCCGCCGTTCGATGTGCCGCTCCGTGATGTAAACAAGCTTAAGCAATGGTGACGTTGAATGGTGCACACTCTGTAAGTAATCCTACAATTTTTTGTTTATAGCATAATTTATATGGATTATTCCCAAAAAATTATACGTGTTTTGGAAATGTTGAATCAAATTAGTCTAGAATCAATATTATTGAAGAAAACCTTTCAAACTGCTGTTGTCCGTAAACTGCATACGTGCCGGGCTGTGATTGGCTCATGTATTCAAGGACTCTTAGAACATGAATTTCATAAAAAACGGAACTTATATACCGTGTTATAAGGGGGTCGACTGTATATAGCTTATAACAGTGTTTCTCAAAGTGGGCGCTGGAGGCTTTCAAGGGGACAGTAGAAGGCTCACAGAGAATTGGGGGGCGTTAAGGAAATATAGAGGGGCGACGGCAGACAAATTCTATATATAAAAATTCGACGGAATATTTATAAAATGTTGTCATTTTATATATTTTTTATTTTTTATTGAAGGTCACAACTTGAATATTTCTAACACATTGACTTTTATTTTAGCTCAGCGTTTCTCAAAGTAAGCAATAACGCCCCCTTCTGGCGCGATGAATAGATCTATGATAGAGGCAGGGTATTGAACGGTGACCAAAGGCAAAATTGGGGCTGATAAGAGGAAACATTGCGTTTAATGGTTTCCAGATGATGAGAACAATGTA
>NW_019385706.1:90084-100240 GCF_000671375.1 Centruroides sculpturatus | reverse complement strand
TATTTCGTAGCGTGGCGCCACGCTAGACGGCAGAAATTATATATTTAATTATAACAAAGTTACAATAAGTTAATATATAATTATATGTACAGTACCTAATTTATATATAATTTATATAATACTGTCCAGATGATAGAAATCTCTCTGTAGCGTGGCGCTACGGACGGCGGGAAAGTAGTTCGGCTGCCCGATGACATTTAATGTAATTATAGGGGGTTTTGTACTGTTTTTTACGGATACCGGTCACAATTTTTTCGCAGTTTTATAGGAATCGTAATTTTTGGGACCATAATTATAGGGAGGTCGACTGTATTTATTTTGTAAATACAGTAAATAAACAATTTCAGTTTGAGTGATTTTAGAGGATTATTGTTGCATATAAAATGAAAATGATGTATGTGAAATTAGATTCACTTCAATTATTAACCGGTGTGAATTAAGATTAACTCTTGAATATCGAATGTTTTCATAACACCTTTTGGGTTCTTCCTCGGGCTTCTTTCAATTCTAAACCAGCTGGATCTTCTAAATGAACATGAATATAAAATTTGAATATAATCAAATAGTGAGAAGAAGATTTCCAATAACGTGACCTTTATGTGCATGCATTTCTGTGATATGTTTAAATAAAATCAAACATTAACCAATGTTGCTGATAAATGACCAGAACATAAAATTTGAACTTAAAATGAAAGAGTACAAGGATGAGTTCGAACAACAAGAACTTATGCGCATACATTTCTGTGTCATTCTTAAATAAAATTGAATGTTAAATATCATTGTCAAGTAAAGTATGCCATACTATATGCCTCCCTGAAATTAATGCATGTGGATCTACAGCTAGCTTTAAAAATCTTGATCATTTCCAACCATTTGAGGTGTTCTTCGTGTGGGGTGGTGTGGATGATTTGGGCTCTGGCAAAGTCTGCCGCAATATCAGGGTCCGTCACATATGTGAAGAGTGCAGTGGTACTCCTACTATATTGTATATCTGATTTTATGCTCTCTTATCCTGATCCCCATTGAACATTTTGTAGAGCCAATGTACATCATTTCCCTATCCCATCTGTTGTCTCTGATAGGAATGCTATAAATGCTCAGTAGTCTGTTGGGGTTAGAGGGATCTTTTCTGTTACATAGTAGGTTGAAAATGGTGGGCATCTCGTGTATGTAATACATCTTTAGTCTACCTTGTAGATGGTTACTTAATTAGCAGAATTTGTTATGCCATAAGATACACAAGTACACTTACAGGGAACACATGTTATGACAAACCTCACAGTTACACAAAATTAAAAGTATTGAAATCTAGAAATATACAAATCTTCTGTAAAATGTGGAGAGCCTCACCAATGCATGAAAAGTCTATTATGACATTTCCTAACTTATATACCACCATTTTGCAACATTCCAAACTTAATGTAGAAGGTATGGTTGCTGTATGTTCAAATTCTGTGTAGCATCCTTGTAATCCAAAAAAATAATTCTTGGTAGACGACCAAACAGCAATTGGTTAGGAAAACATTACGGTTTATTTAACCAATTGCTGTTTGGTTGTCTACCAAGAATTATTTTTTTGGATTACAAGGATGCTACACACAGAATTCTATAACTTGTTTGTCTCTATACACATCACATAATCATATCTACATTACATTTGTATTACTTATATTTGTGTTTGTGAATTACTACTCGCCACACCAAATTAATGATAATGACGCACTCAGAACCAAATTACGGTGTGATACAAAAACATCAAAAAAATTTTGATGTTTTTGTATCACACCGTGATACAAAAACATCAAAATTTCATTGAAAAAAAACATCAAAATTCCATTGAAAAACATCAAAAAAAAATTTTTTTTGATGTTTTTCAATGGAAAAAAAGTGTTATGCAAAGGATAATTGTATTACATTTAAGATTGTGTTCCATAATTTTGCATTGGTTCCCTTTTATGGTGATGACTTCAGTTCTTAAATGATGATCTATTCTTTACTTTAAATGTTCTACCTTATTTTGACTATTAATTAATATATGGTAGAGTCCCAGAAACTCTACTCTCTTTAACTTGACAATCCATAAAACTTGTCAAGATGTAAAAAAAATACATGTAATCTATTTTTTACTTCTAAAACTTAACAGTAGGATCAAATAAGTTATCATTCTTCACTGGTGACACTTGATAACAGCATCAATTCCACATCTTAACAAAGAATACAACCCATTTTTCAAGGTTCCACTGCAAAACAACATGATGCAAATTCACTAATTAAATAGCCAATATTTTTGTAATTAAAATTTAACTACAAATGGAAATAGTCACTATTAGTATGTATTTAAAATATTTTTACAAAATTTCTGCTATTTGGATTAGTATTAGGGTTTATACAAAAACCGACTTTTTAAAAAACCGGTTTTCGAATCTCAACTTCTCTACGAAACTGGTTTTAACCGGTTTTTGAATTTTCACCCCACAAAAATGGAGATAAGGAATATTTACAACTTTTAAAATATTTTAATTTATTTAATATTTATAAAATTTGAAAAATATAACAAAATAAAATTGACTGACGTCTACACAAAACAAAACAAAAAAGAAATTGCTAGATTATCACATTAAACTATAAAATTTACTCCATATAAAACCATAAAGAAAAATGAATAACAATGCATGCCTACAAAATATTATTTTATTTCTTATTTTTCCTAAGAAAATATGATTTTAGAAAGCAAAGAATGTCTATAGATCTATTGCTCAACCATGTCCTTTTTTTGCACACACAATTGCCAGAAATAGAAAACAGCTCTCACTTGCTACTGAGCTGGGTTTAGTCATCTTTAAAGTATTAAAAAATAATAAATATAAATTTTTGTTCTTTTGTTTGTACTCTAGTATTAAAAAGTCTTTTTTTAGTGTTTTAGAGTTGGACGAAGTCACTTCTTCAGGTTCTTGAAGATATTTATGTATTTGTTACTGTAAATGCTCAAACTATGGTAAATCCTAAGATCTTCCAGTAAAACCTAAGATTTACCAAATCTTTGTGGTAAAAGTCCAACATATTCTGTAATCATCGTTAATTTTGAACTTTTACCAGCATTTACTCGGTATATCTTAGATTTTACCTCAAAGACATGGTAAATGTTGAAAAAATAGTCCCCGCTTCCTGCACTGCCGCCTTCGCTCGCCTCATTCCATCGTTTGACACGTTAAAACACGCACGTTAATTCTGATCTTGTTTGAGATTTCACTGTGTAAAAGTTATTTATGAATCAAGATGAGTGTGAAATGGAGATTTTATGAAATAATGGACGATCTTGTTGCAGGCAAGAAAGATAATAACTTTTATCTCAATAGGGACAAATACGCAAAATGTTTGGAGGAAGTAAAAGCTGCAAAGAACATAAAAAAGAAAGAAGCTGTTCATTACAGGCGCATAAAGCGTTACGACATTTTGACTGTAGGCAGCGAAGAAAAACTAATTGCGCCTAAGAAGGAGGAGGATGGAGAAATAAGGTATTACATTTGTTACGAGGACTTATTCAACATTCTTGAAGAAACGCATGTTGCTGTTGGTTACGGATGCTTAAGGAATGTAACCGCAAGTATAAAAATGTAACAGTTGAGGCTACTATGACATATTTGAAGCTATGTTAACCTTGCCAAAAGAAACAGAAGACTTTGAAAAAGGGCATTGTTGTCAGACCTATACTTCATAGTGAAATGAACTCATGCTGTCAGGTTGATCTAATAGATCTACAAGCTACCCCAGATGGAAATTATAAACTTATTTTAGTTCATCAAGACCATCTTACCAAATTTGTGATCCTTCGTGCACTTCAAACTAAATGCACTCTAGAAGTTGCATACCATCTTTTGGATATTTTCACCACTTTTGGAGCGCCGAGCATCCTTCATTCCGATAATGGTCGAGAATTCTCTAACCAAGTTATTGAGAGTTTATGCTCCATGTGGCCAGATGTAAAAATTGTACATGGAAAGGCAAGACATAGCCAAAGTCAAGGTTCAGTGGAGCGTGCTAATCAAAACAAAGAAAATATGTTGATCATGTGGATGGAAACCAATCAGTTATCAAAGTGGTCAGAGGGTTTAAGATTCATCCAGGCAATGAAAAAAAAGCATGTCACGAGGGAATCAAATGTTCTCCCTACAAAGCAATGCTTGGTTGTCCAATGAAAATGGGCCTTGCAACTTCAGCAATCCCTAGTGATATGATTTGAGTTATAAGATCTGAAGAAGATTTAGAGAAGTTGTTGCATTCGCATGACAATACAGAACAAAATAATGACGTTGAAAATGCAATCGAACAGGACAAGGAAGAAAGCATTGTTGAAAATGAGTCAGAAGGGGATATAGACAATAGTACTGTCAATGGTAAAACACAAGAAGACGAAATGATTATTACTGAGAAGATGAAGGCAAAGCAAATAAGCAATGATTCCAATGTAACGATTCAGAGAGATACCGATTCAGAGACAGAAAACATGATTGAGTCTCAGGAAGTTCTTGTAACTATTGAGCCAATACCAAAAGAGATAAAATCTGGAGTGACTATAAGAAACAATGCAAAATTGAGTTTGGAGAAACAAGCTGAAAAAAATGAAAGCCACCTCTGTTGATAAATATCCAAATGTGAAAATTGGCCAAAATGTAAGACTGAAAGTGCCTGAAATTGACAAAGCTAAAACCGACCCGAAAACCGTTATTTGCAGTTGTAGTAGATGTAAATGAGTTTTACCAACTAGGTACCAAAATTGGAGTACTAAAGCAACTTTATACACAGAATCAATTTACCTCATGCCCTGAAGACTTTATCAAGATAGAAGAAGTTGTTAAAGATAAAGAAGTGAGTCTTTGAGTTGTCGCAAAATTGTCTTTGACTGGAGGACAAGGTTTCAAGAAATGCAACTGCCTAAAAAAAAAATGCATAACAAAGAAGTGTGCTTGCAAGTCATCAGGATTACTTTGTAATTCTAAATGCCATGATAGCTCTCCTTGTTGTAACAAGTAAAATCCTTTTTTTACTTTTATTAAATGACAATGAATACTAAATGATTAGAAAAAATACTGTGATTACTGATTAGCTTAGCCAACGTAGGCTATTATATTATTTTTACAAGATAATTTAATTTTTGTTATGTTAAAAAAGTATATTTAAACTGTTTCACTAGTTATTAATAAATAGGACTTAGTAAGTTGACTGTTTATAATAACTGCAATAAATGATTATTAAAANTTATGTTAAAAAAGTATATTTAAACTGTTTCACTAGTTATTAATAAATAGGACTTAGTAAGTTGACTGTTTATAATAACTGCAATAAATGATTATTAAAATACTCATAGTTTTATGTCCAAAACCAACATTTACTAATCATCTTTAGTAAAACCTAGCATGTACCAAATTCTAATGGTAAAAGCCCAGAAAATCATCTCACTTTATAAAAATCCTTACATTTACCAAGTTAAACCTAGATACCGAAGATTTACAAGTTAAACCTAGGATTTACCAATATATGGGCTTTTACAGTAACATATTGATTTTTCCATAGCATTTGTTAAAGCTATCGCTTGATTTTCTTCTTTGCCACTTTTTCATCATCGCAGTCATCTTCTACAGAATAGTTTGGATATAACCTTGATAATATTTGTCCAGATAACTTAATAATAGCAAATTTTGCTGTTAGTGAAGAAATATGTTAGACAACTTTGTTCAAAAGTTTGTGGATTTTGTAAATAAAGAAGTGTTACTAATCCTGTTTGTCTTCTCTCTTGAATTTGTACCTCTATAGGCCTAGCAGCTGTGTCCAACCTTTTTGTTTCTCTGGGCCACATTGGAAGAAATCATGTTTTTTGGGCCACAAGTTTTGAAAATATGTCCTTGTTGATTCAAACTTTTAGACTTATTTATAATTTATTGTTATGCATGACAATATATATATGTTAGGTTTGAAAGGTTGTTTTGTTTATATATTTTTTTATTTATAAAAAATAAATTCTTGTTGGTTTGTCCTTGGTATAAACTTTGGTCCAGATTGGTTTAAGAAAACAATTTATATGTGTATTACTTAGACCCTAGAGTTGATACTAAGCTATATACTCCCCCAAAATATTAGGGTAGTACAGTAGACCCCCCATAATACGGTAGATACATTCTGTTTTATATAAATTCCGTGTTTTACGATCACTTAAATACGTGAGCCAATCACAGCCCGGCACGTATGCAATTTACGGACAACGGCTGTTTGAAAGGTTTTCTTCCATAATATTAATCGATTCTAGACTAATTTGACTCAACATTTCTAAAACACGTATAATTTTTTGGGAATAATCCATATAAACTATGCTATAAACAAAAAATTGTAGGATTACTTACTGAGTGTGCACCATTCAACGTCACCATTGCTTAAGCTTGTTTACATCACGGAGTGGCACATCGAACGGCGGGCACGTGTTTCCTGGTAAATTATTTTTCTGTGAAAAATTTGGTGAACTTTGCAGACATCATTAATATAAATATAATTTTTATGGCTGTTAAATAATAAATGGATTTTAGTAGGTCCACTGCTCATTTAAACTCAACGGTTACTGCAATATTTGCTATTGGTCTAGATTTGAGCAATCCTGTCGCAACACGAGTCGGTGCTGACGTTTTACTGTATTATACGAGCCTCTTTTAGTGTGTTTATATGAATACTAGCAGATCCCGCCACGCGTTGTTGTGGCTCAAAATGTATCTATTATAGATGTATAATACTTTCCCCATGGGGGGAATTTTTCGAAAAATCCTTTCTTAGTGTACATTCTCTTGACGTACCCTATTAAAATGCAATCAAAAATGCAAAAAAACAGCATTTAAAATAGTACAATAGAAGCCAAATTATTCACGGTAAGCCTTAATCCTGTCCCTCTCCCCCACTGGGGAAATATCGAAAAATCCCTTTTTAGTGTATATTCAGTTGACGTACCCTATTAAAACGCAATCAAAAACGCAAAATACATCATCTAAAATAGTATAATAGAAGCCAAGTTCTTTATGGTAAGCCTTAATCCTAACCATTTTCCCCCAGTGGGGGGAATTTCAACATGTATATTATATAAAAACACATGCGTACTCGAATACAACATAGTGTCAAAATTTCAAAAAAATTGGTAGGAACAAATGAACATTACATTTTTATTTATATAGATAGATAGAAGATGATCTGCTTTAGTTCATCCTCACAGAAAAGCAAACTTAGGTCGTTGTACTCATAGCGCATCTGTTGGACATAAAAGCCTTAACCTAGATGATATCTTTTAATTCATATAAATGTTTACTGGAATAATATACAGCCTATGTCCACCCTGAAGTTCCATTCTAAATATTGGTGAAAGAATTTTTGAAATCAGATGAGTAGTTTTGGAGATTACCTGCTACATCCAAACTTACAAACATTACCTCTATAATATTAGTATAGATTATCGCAATTTTTTCGCTGTTATATACGAATCCATATTATATGAACCTGTTTTACAGGGGGTCTACTGTATATAGATTACATACGACTTGCTACCTTTACATATAGTGCCATCTGTTGGCAAAAATGATTGTTGTTTGTTTGTTGATAATATATTGTTGGTTTTTAGATTGTTAAATAATAATTACCAGTAATAATAATAAGATTACACCTGAATTCCATTTGCTGAGTTTTTTCTCTTTATTTCAAACGTTTTCAGCTTATTTGGATAGGCCATCCTCAGGTTTTCATTCATTGTTCCAAAATGGAACCATTCGTTCAAATTTTTATTTTGATTTGAATTTTTGAAATGTGTTAACAACTTTTTGTGTATTACATAAATAAACAAAATAAAATAAATAAAATATGTCACTTAAGTTACTAACAAAAATTAAATAACAAATCTACATGNTTTACAAAATTTCCGCTATTTGGATTAGTATTAGGGTTTATACAAAAACCGACTTTTTAAAAAACCGGTTTTCGAATCTCAACTTCTCTACGAAACTGGTTTTAACCGGTTTTTGAATTTTCACCCCACAAAAATGGAGATAAGGAATATTTACAACTTTTAAAATATTTTAATTTATTTAATATTTATAAAATTTGAAAAATATAACAAAATAAAATTGACTGACGTCTACACAAAACAAAACAAAAAAGAAATTGCTAGATTATCACATTAAACTATAAAATTTACTCCATATAAAACCATAAAGAAAAATGAATAACAATGCATGCCTACAAAATATTATTTTATTTCTTATTTTTCCTAAGAAAATATGATTTTAGAAAGCAAAGAATGTCTATAGATCTATTGCTCAACCATGTCCTTTTTTTGCACACACAATTGCCAGAAATAGAAAACAGCTCTCACTTGCTACTGAGCTGGGTTTAGTCATCTTTAAAGTATTAAAAAATAATAAATCTAAATTTTTGTTCTTTTGTTTGTACTCTAGTATTAAAAAGTCTTTTTTTAGTGTTTTAGAGCTGGACGAAGTCACTTCTTCAGGTTCTTGAAGATATTTATGTATTTGTTACTGTAAATGCTCGAACTATGGTAAATCCTAAGATCTTCCAGTAAAACCTAAGGATTTACCAAATCTTTGTGGTAAAAGTCCAAAATATTCTGTAATCATTGTTAATTTCGAACTTTTACCAGCATTTACTCGGTATATCTTAGATTTTACCTCAAAGACATGGTAAATGTTGAAAAAATAGTCCCCGCTTCCTGCACTGCCGCCTTCACTTGCCTCATTCCATCGTTTGACACGTTAAAACACGCACGTTAATTCTGATCTTGTTTGAGATTTCACTGTGTAAAAGTTATTTATGAATCAAGATGAGTGTGAAATGGAGATTTTATGAAATAATGGATGAGCTCGTTGCAGGCAAGAAAGATAATAACTTTTATTTCAATAGGGACAAATACGCAAAATGTTTGGAGGAAGTAAAAGCTGCAAAGAACATAAAAAAGAAACAAGCTGTTCATTACAGGCGCATAAAGCGTTAAGACATTTTGACTGTAGGCGGCGAAGAAAAACTAATTGCGCCTATGAAGGAGGAGGATGGAGAAATAAGGTATTACATTTGTTATGAGGACTTATTCAACATTCTTGAAGAAACGCATGTTGGTCATGGATGCTTAAGGAATGTAACCGCAAGTATAAAAATGTAACAGTTGAGGCTACTATGACATATTTGAAGCTGTGTCAACCTTGCCAAAAGAAACAGAAGACTTTGAAAAAGGGCATTGTCATCAGACCTATACTTCACAGTGAAATGAATTCATGCTGTCAGGTTGATCTAATAGATCTACAAACTACCCCAGATGAAAATTATAAACTTATTTTAGTTTACCAAGACCATCTTGCCAAATTTGTGATCCTTTGTGCACTTCAAACTAAATGCACTGTAGAAGTTGCATACCATCTTTTGGATATTTTCACCACTTTTGGAGCCCTATATTAAAACTTTTTTTCTCGACAAGCCGTGTCAGTCTTATATGTCTGACACATCTAAACAAGATACAACAAGTATTAACTTGTTGTTTTGAACACAGCGTTGAACGCATTGTGTAGGAATCAGTAGTATGTGTAGCATTTACCGAATAACACCTTGTTACTGTGACTATTTCTTTATAAAGAACATAAAATAAATTAATATAAATATAAATAATATTTATAATAATTTGTAAATATCTACAAATAATGGCAAAACGAAAGATTCTAAGTGAAAGTGAATTGAAAGAGATTGCTGATAATAAATGAATGTAATTAATTATATCAAAATAAAAATTATTAAAATGTATTTTTTCAACTGAAACAATATACCATTATATAACTATGTTTATTTTATTTTATTGTTTGTAGTAAGCCAAGAAATTTTCAAGTTTTGTTCCTGATAGGCCAAGCTTTCGAAACATAATGCAAATGTATCGTTTGCGTCGGACATCTGTGATTGACGTGGCCTTCTACCAAATCGCGTACGTCAGACATATATGTCTGACATGGCTCATGTAGAACTTCTTAGCGTCAGACACATATGACTGACATGGCGATTAACGTGTTAAGAAAAAGTAGATACAAGCAGCCCTCGACTTTTGCACAATTCACTATTTTGCACATTTTTAAAAATT
>NW_019385706.1:72586-84665 GCF_000671375.1 Centruroides sculpturatus | reverse complement strand
AAGCAAAGTATCTTAATCTTTGTTAAACGTTGCAACTTTATTTATATACTTAAGTGTAATGAAATTAAATAAAACTTTATTACTTTTGTATAATACAATAAGCGTTTGCGATTTTATATATGAAAATAAAAAAAGTAGCGTATTTTTAAGATTTGTAGCCTGAAGATAATTATCACTAGCCCAAAAAGTAGCGTGTCGCCCAATTTGAAATTTTTGTAGCGAGGGCACTTAAAAAGTAGCCCAATCCGCTACTTGTAGCCCAATCTGGCATCACTGACATCAAGCAACTTTGTTAAGAATCTATATATATAACCCATTCAACGGGCGTCCCGTAACCGTTTGATAACGGACACTAGAGGCGCCCCTATCGTGTCATATTTCAAACATTCAAATTAACAATTTTAATTCTTACTTAAATTAACAATATGAATTATTATTATTCATTTGGCCAATAAATTATTATTTGGTCATTATAACAATATAAATAATTCAGTATATTTGTAATAGGAATTTATTATTTCAGGGGCTTATATCTCACGAAGGGTCGCGAGTACGGGTATGGTTCCTTTGCCTTTATTGTTTGCACAGGGGGCTACAGTTTGGGGGGTCGCCACCTCTTCACCTAATTTTACCATTGCGACTACAACAGAGCTGTTCAGCATATTGATAGGAACAAAAAAGTCAAAGGAACAGTGCCTCATGGAAAATTGTAAAGAACGCCCACTAGGGGGCGCCCCAGGCTACTAGTGGTTCTATATTCTGAAGAGATTAGAGACTTTGAACTCCTGGAGACTTTTAATGGTGCCAGAAAGAGTAACTGTATCAACAACAAATATGAGAAGGTGTTCCAGGCCTGGCAAATAATGTAGGATTCTATGCTATTAAATGCTCTTCCAATCAAACATGTGTGCTTGCTATGTGTTGTTAACTTTATAACTTTTGAATTCTTCTTTGGTTATTCTTCAAATATTTTATTTTAGAATAACTTATACTTGAAGGTCTTAGGAGTAGACATTTGTAGAACTTTTAAATTCTGTTGCTGGACTGATTTGAGGCTATGATATATGTTTCATACAATGTCCAGTTCAGTTGACAGAAGAATTTTGTAATTATAGATTTTAGCAAATATCAAAAACCAATGCACCTAATTCTGTTAACTGTTTATTTAAACAACAAAATCAATAGTTCTTTTATCAATGAGACTAGTTTGTATTTGATTTTATTTTAGAAACGTCTATAAAATTTAGCTTAAGCATAAATTAATGCTTTAATTTTTCAAAATATTTTTTAATATTAGTGTATTAATAATAATTATTCTGCAAAACTACTTCACCATTAATTATCATTATACATTTCCATTGATTTTTTTCAAAATTTTAGTGTAGGAAAGTTTGATACAGTGGAACCTCGCTTAATTAATTAATGAGCATAATTTGTTCCAGAATCTTACTCTTAATGCAAAACACTCATTAAACGAAACAATTTTTCCCATATAAATTAATGTAAAATATGATGATGTGTTCCATGCTGAAAAAAATACTCAAATATTTTATGTATAATGTTTATTCAAAGAAAATTATATAATATACATTATTAAGGAGTGTGAATCATCATCATTTCTTCTAGCCTGGAATGAACCAACCTGGAAAGCAAAAAACAAAAATAAATCAAAATTTAATTTGGAATTTGTCATTAAATTTAATACAAGATGGCAGCATAACTGCCTACCTCTAGTCAAATTATTTGATTTCTAATACTTAATTATAGCCTTTACATAGCCCAACAATTTGGAAAATCATTTGGTGTTTTTATTATATAATGCACTATGGTTGTTGTTTATGTAATATGTCTGAACACAAGTTTGGAAAAATGTGCAATCACAAGCGACCCTAAGATGCTAAACACAGACTGGTGTAACATGCACACAATCCAGGACTTCCCCTGTTCTTGTCACTCGTTAAGCGATTCATTTTTTTACGATATTTGTTTTGCTCGTTATGTGAATTGCTCAATATGAGAGGTGCTTATGAAGTGAGGTTCCACTATATTATGAAAAAACTTTTGAATTTACAGTTTAAAAGTTTTTGTTAATCTGTTTTATGCATTTTAAGAGCAATATAATGAATACAGAATAGCTTATTATTCTATTTATAAGTTTTTATTAATTTTTTAAATATTTTTCTTTACAGAGAACAGTTCCATTTGTTCCATTACATACACAGATATTGGACAGAAGTTTGGCTCTTAAAACAAGTAAGCCTCCAACTGACGAAAACAAAACAAAGACAAATCGATTAGCCATTCTGTTTGCTTGGATGTTAGCTAAAGGTCGCCATATTGACAACTATAGTAATTTATATCTTAAACAGGGATTTGATGTACTTACTGTCAACATTTTGCCCCAAGAGCTAATATTTCCAACTACAGGATCCCAGGTAGTAGCACAAAAAGTGCTTGACTATCTTGAATCCCATCCAGAATATGATAAAGTGATTGTCCATGCTTTTTCTGTTGGAGCTTACTTGTTTGGAGAATGTATGGAAAAAATGAAAAATGGTGGAGAAAAGTATGTTCCAATCATGAAAAAGTTTTCTGGAATAATATGTGACAGTGCTGTTGATTATTATGGCATTCCAGAAGGATTATCTAAAGCTGTATTCAAAAATCCTGTTGCCATTGCTACCATGGAACAGTCTCTCAAATTATATATGAGATTGTTTTATCAAATTGCTACTAAACATTATATTAAATCATCTGAAGCTTTTCATGATAATTTTTTAACTTGTCCTGCACTGTTTGTAGCTTCTGAAGCTGATCCTGTAGGATCTATAAAAGCACAAGAAAGTGTTGTTCAAAGCTGGATACGTAGGGGAATTGATGTTCGTACTAAATATTTTGAGAAATCTTTACATGTAGGTCATATGCCTAAATATCCTGAAGAATACACTGCAGTAGTTTATGATTTGTTAAAGAGAGCAGGACTTTATGGAAATCAAGTTTAAAATAATTAGTGTATGTAATCTTTACAATTTCACTTCTCTATATATATTGAATGAAATAATAATTACTACTATTTTAAAGTTATCTTATTATATCAGTTACTTTATCATTAATAAAAGATCAAAGTACAAAAGTCGAGTATTGAACTTCAAGAGAAGATATTGTGAACAATTCATCATTCTATTTTTAGTTCCTAAATGTTTAAATTTTAAATATTTTCTAAGTTTTCCTTTTATTTGTTTCTTTAAAAAATAAGACTATTTTTGTTTTGAATTCTTTTCAATAGTCTAAGCACAGTCTGAAATAAGCTGATAAGAGAGTCTATATATAAATATATCTCTATCTTTATNACCTGAATTCTACTTGCTGAGTTTTTTTCTCTTTATTCAAACGTTTTCAGCCTATTTGGTTAGGTCATCCTCAGGTTTTCCTTTATCGTTCCAAAATGGAACCATTCGTTCAAATTTTTATTTTGATTTGAATTTTTGAAATGTGTTAACAACTTTTTGTGTATTACATAAATAAACAAAATAAAATAAATAAAATATGTCACTTAAGTTACTAACAAAAATTAAATAACAAATCTACATGCGTCTAAAATATAATAACTTCTTATAATCTCCAGTTCTTATTTTATGGATTATTGAAACCCATACATTTTTCTATTTTGTACTTCCATGCTGTTGGTAATGTATTTACATCCTTTTCATTTAGACATCGGTTCCTCATTTTACTTTTGTGAGTATCTATTTTTTCCATTTCCATCGCAATGGATGGTGAGTGCACTGTTCTTATGATCTTTGCTTCATCCCATTTGACTATTGCTCCGTCTGCCTGTGCATGCTTGCCAATATCCTGCTATTGAGTCCTATTAACACTGTATTTGTGCTCTTTTACACTGCAAGGTTTCTTCTGGTCACCCCTACATATTCTTTATAAACTCCCTATTTGTTGGTTTTCATATGGGATAGTGTACCCCCTGCTTGCTCTTCCATTCTTATTTTGTCCTTGTCGTTCCTTAATAATCTATACATGCTGAATGTTCGTTTGTAAATTATCTCTGTGTTTTTGTATTTTCCCAGCTTATCCACTACTATTTTGTTTCTTAAACTTTACCCATTCTGAGATATTAAACAATATCTCAGAACAGAAAATAAAGAAATTAAACAAATTAGACGCCAACACACGTGTGCATGAATTTTTCCCTTTTATTGACTTTTTTGAGGGGTTCAGGAGGTCTCCAAATGTGTAGATTTGAAAAAAAACTTGGAGGATCAAATTTGACACGATTCCAATACTTTTCCATTTTATATACATAACAAGTTGGGAAGTAAAAAAAGAGTCAGAGTCAGCAGATTTTTTGACGACTCCGACTCCGGCTAAAACACAAACTTCACAACTCTGACTTCACAGTCCTGGTTTTGCTAAAAAGTGCTAAAGGTCTAATTACATATACTTGTAGGTGCTTGATATACTGTACACGATAAAATAAAAATCAGCTGCTAAAGTTAAAAATCACTGTGCGACAGATTTATTATGGTTAAAAGCCACCACACATTCTGGATGTTAACTAATAATGAGGTGATGATAAGAAAATAAAACTTTCTTATTCATTATGATTTATTTATCTGCAATCATCTTATATATGCAGGTAACAAAATTATTCACTATATACAGAAATTTAACTTGGTTACTTTACAACAACATTTAATTATTCATGCATTTTATGTTCTTTGAGCAACATTTGCATTTTTATCAATACAGTATCTTTTACAGTGACAGATTATAAACCCTTGCTTACTTCCAAATGTTAACATGGATGCTGAGCAAAGTGTTAATAAAGATGAGGGTACGTTCTGAATGTTAATAAAGTTACTGTAGAAATTGTAAATTCATTAAGAGTATAAAGTCGATCAAGAAGACTTTCCTTGTTTCCTAACTGATAGAGACCTGATGTATTAATGCTCATAACAACAGCTAAAATATTTCTGGGAGCTGCACATCCCTATCAACATTAGGTGCACTAACTAAAACAATTGAACCAATTTTAAATGCAGAAAATTATCCTAAATTGAGAAAACTCTCAGAGCTCTAGCTCAAGCTTGAATTAAAAAAAAAAAAAAGACAAATGATTCTATGATACAGATCCCTGTACTATCATTGTGAAATAATAATCAGAACAATTCTTAATTCATTGTTTTTGAAAATTTTAATAACTAAAAAGTCTTAGGATTTTTAGGCTTTATCAGAGGTATGTATTTACATCTGATATGGAGAGTGCCAATGGCTCAATGGCATGAAGGTTGAGAAAAGCGAAATCCTACTTGGGTGTAATATACAGTAATACCTTGGTATTTGTTGTCTTCGTTTATCGTCGCTTTCGGATTTCGCTGATTGTTTTTGGACAGATTATTGACGAAAAATGACGTCTCACTGTACAGTGTACAACCATGTACCTAGCATCAATCTGCATTATTTCTTTAGCTTCTGTTGTCCTATCCTAAAACCCTCCAGTTATAGGGAAAAACAGAATGATTTTAGACTAAAACTTTTTCCAGTGAAACTTGTGGAGCAATGAGTAATAGCATCAGAACACAGTAGTTTTACCCTAGATTTGCCCTAAATATACTACCTGAAACATTACTCTAGAAACGGCAGCACTGGTCAAAGAATGAACACAATACAAACTCCACAAATGTTTGCAATGCCTCCCAACATTAACCCAGGTCTCATTCCAATTAATTGTAGTATCCATGAGACTTTTGTTGATACTTTGCTTATGAATGTTCATGTAGACAGTACTGGACCTTAATTTATTACCAATTTGGTCATTATTAATTATGGTAGTAACAATATCTCTCCATTTTTTGTATTTACTGGAGTTGTCAAGAAGGAAGGGCAAATTATCATGATTCTTAGTAATATGTTTAACAATAGGACTTAATATATAATGGGCGATGAGAGCAAGAGGATGGTTCTGATTTTTTATAGCATTAACCATATTAGCCAGTTGGAGAGAGTATTCCAGACTCTTAAGGTCCCACATTCTCTATCCTCCCTGATTCAGATTATTTCTCATTATAATTTTTAAGTGGCTCAAAATCACTCTGTTAAATATATTTAAAAATGATTTTATCGAGATGTTTGATATCTTGTTTAACCTTTATATCACTGATCTAAGTAAAAATTATTCTGGCAACTAAAATTCTATTTGCAATAGCGACATGATCAGCTGGGTAAAGCCAAATAGTTTCCCAGTTGAAAATCACATTTTTAATTTTATGAGATATGTTCTTAAGATTGTTTTGATTGCTATCTTTACCATAGCATACACTCAAAATTTTGATACTGTTGACAGTACTGATGTTCATGACATCACATGTAATGTTGCTATAAATATTAAACAATTTACTTTTATTTTCATTGATTCTCATACCAGTTAAACTGCTGAACAATTTTATTTTTTCAATGGTTTTGTTGAGAGCCACATTGTTGTATATAATAAAATTAATGTCGAGGCTTCTGATCTACTGCATGTGTATAGACTCAGAAAAATATGAAAGTTCAAACTGTTGATTTTTGAGGATGAGCATTTTTTGTGTGTTGTGTATGAGAACTCTGTTACCCTCTTTTGCATAAACAACATTGAAAGTTTGAATTCTCCATTCTAGAAGTTCTCTTTAGCCTGTTTTTCTGTCTTGAATTTGCATAAACACAGCCTAAGACAGGACAAGAGCTTAGAACAGGCATTGGACAAGGCCTGGTCTTCCACATGTAGATTAGAAAGGGTGGTTGATTTGTCCACAGACCTAGACTATTATGGGTTCACAATAGCCAATTCCCATTAGCTGGCTGTTTTGCTCAGACAAATTTTCACCAGAGGATAAATTACTATCCTTGATTTTAAATCTGTATCTTATTCAGGTTACAACCTTGTTTTTGTGCCATTAGAGATTGGTTGATGCAGAAGGCTATCAACAGTGCATTAAGTTGTTAATTGACTTATGTGTGCGCTTCACATGCTAGAACATAATGTGTACAGTATATGGTGTTACAAAGCATAAATGCATGCTCTGTAATATGAATATACAAGCGTGCGATTTGTTTTTAATGTACCACAGCCTACACTGAACTATTGCTTCCATTTAAATGTGTAATTAATAAGTTAAAATAATAATTCTAAAAAAGTATATTTCCAGAAATAAACTAGTTAAAAATTACTCTTTTCTATTCGACTTCGAGAAATTTAACACAGAGATGGATCAAAATTTAATTTTAATATTTATTTCTTACTATATTTTCCAAATGCATTTCGCCCGTTGGCCTCATCAGTGAATACAATATACATCCTCAGTACTTTTATACTCAATCACAGTATCCCAGCATGCATCTATGCATATGCCAGTATTTAAATTAATTGTATTTACATGATTTATGATGCAGTAATGTTCAATAATACATCTTTTTACAATAAAGTAATACCCCGAACTTACGTGATAGGTGGGAATGAGCGATAAGTTTTTATAATTTTATTTTTAATTTTAGCCCTTATATTGTGGCTAGCGATTCAGAATGTAATTGTGATATTAAAAATGCATTTAGAGAAATCTATGGTTTTTACTGGCTTATTGAATAAATGATACGAATGGACCCTAGACCAGGGGCGGCCAACAGTTTTTGCCCCCGGGCTGGATTGGAAAGAAAACTTTCCACGGGCCGAACTAGAGGTTGTCCTAGGAAGATTTTGAGGTGGTGCACGATCTCATTATGGTGTCACCCCGTAGAGACTGAATTGTAGATAGAGATTATAGATACATGTTTCACATTATCATGCTTTATCAACACTCTATGCTGTACTTACGAGATTTCCAGCTATTTGGACTTGAGTAGCTAATATTGAAAGGTTGATCACGGGCCACACAAATTTATTAGACGGGCTGGATCTGGCCTGCGGGCCGTATGTTGGCCATGTCTGCCCTAGACCATCACTGACATGCAAGTGACTGACTGCCCCTGGATGTCGGCTTCTTACAGAAACACAGCTTCCCTATCATCAAATGTCATGGCATGCCACTGGATTTTTGTACTATGTATTACTTACGTATAGTACATACATGCATGCATACATACAAGTATCCCTTGATTAATGCAGTTAATTAATTCCTTGATGCTACCACATATATTAAAATTGCATTAATAAAATACAGTGGTACTGTACATCAGTACTTGACTGAACCACCCACTAGAACAAATTTTTGGTTAATAAGAAATATTTTTATTTTGTTATCAGTAAAAAAGTTTTCTATGATAAAAATGAGTAATTAATTTAAAAATTAAATGAAACCTTAGAGCTTCCTTCGGGATTAGGAAAAGGGCAACCTGACACAACAAAGGGGAGACATGGGTTTCCCAAAAATTTAATCAAGAGGTTAGCTAGCAATTTTAGCATATGCAATACTAACCTGACATCATGAATGACAGCACCAAAAATGGCAGAAACAGTTTAATGAAGAATGTATAGTTGTACAGTATGATCATAATATGAATGCTATATTTAAACAAATTGCAAAATCTAGGGGCATCTACATCTNTGTATTTACATGATTTATGATGCAGTAATGTTCAATAATACATCTTTTTACAATAAAGTAATACCCCGAACTTACGTGATAGGTGGGAATGAGCGATAAGTTTTTATAATTTTATTTTTAATTTTAGCCCTTATATCATGGCTAGCGATTCGGAATGTAATTGTGATATTAAAAATGCATTTAGAGAAGTCTATGGTTTTTACTGGCTTATTGAATAAATGATACGAATGGACCCTAGACCAGGGGTGGCCAACAGTTTTTGCCCCCGGGCCGGATTGGAAAGAAAACTTTCCACGGGCCGAACTAGAGGTTGCCCTAGGAAGATTTTGAGGTGGTGTGCGATCTCATTGTGGTGTCACCCCCGTAGAGACTGAATTGTAGATAGAGATTACAGATACATGTTTCACATTATCATGCTTTATCAACACACTACGCTGTACTTACGAGATTTCGAGCTATTTGGGACTTGAGTAGCTAATATTGAAAGATTGATCACGGGCCACATAAATTTATTAGACGGGCTGGATCTGGCCTGCGGGCCGTATGTTGGCCATGCCTGCCCTAGACCATCACTGACATGCAATTGACTGACTGCCCCTGGATNTTTTGTACGTATGTCATTTTGTTCGTATTTTCCCTGTAGATTAGGATGTTTCAAATTTTTACAATATATTATTATTATTTATTGTGAAATTTTGCCGCCCCCTAAAAGGTAATTTTGCCGCCTCCTAAAAAGTGCTGCCCGGGGCGGGCCGCCCCTGCCACCCCCACTACGGTACGCCACTGCTCCACAGAGGAATAAAATCATATCCTTTACAATTTTAACAATCGTGGGAAAATTGTAGCAAGGTTTGAATTTCAGATTTAAATTTTCACCCGTAAAATATTTTGTCAATTCGGCTCTCTCACAATCTGTACAAAAATAAGGATTGAAGAAGGGTCATTAACACCCGAAATTCATTTCCATTAATAAAACCTATATCAATAAGAGTTCCTTGTGTGGTAAGTTACTGAAAAAAAAGCCAAAAAACTTTAGGTATTTTAAAAAATCCGCAGAAACCAGTAACGAAACAATTAATTAACTTTGAAGCTTAATAACTCCTGTGGTGTTTGAATCGAACAGGATGAACAAAATCGTGCCCCAAGCACACAGTCTAACATACATACAGAAAAAAAAAGTCCAGTCTTTTGCATATCTCGACATTTCAAGGTGTTCTGAATTCAAAAATATAAAAATTTGGGGGAGGGTCAGTTTTGACCGATCGCTACATTTTCCCTTTGTTATATATAACAGCCGGAAAAGTAAAAATTATCGAATACANTATTAGCCAATTCTAGTCTGCTAGTTAATCCAGCATTTAATTATAAGTTACTCTTTTCAGTAATATTAAAGTGATATTGGCAAATAAAGCCTTTATGATATTAGTAAATTTTGTAATAACAAATGATATTAAATTAAATTTAATGTCATTGATTGCTATAAAAAATTACTTTTTAAATTTCATAAATACACTATTGACTACAGTATGTCAAGGCTTTTTATAAATTCAGAAATGCTACAGCTAGTGTATTTTAATGGGAGGATAATGTCAGTTCTAGTAAAAAAAAAATAGTTGAAATTCATTTTTTTATGCTAAAAAAAATGGTTTTATAACCAATATTTCGTTACCTAGAATTTGCAGCAAACTATAATTGCTAATCTTTATGGAAAAATAAATTGTCCTTTAAAGAATTTCTATGCATGTATATATTTACTGACAGATTGCAAATTATTACAGATAGTATTTGAAATTTAATCTTTTAAAATAGCACTTACAAAATAGGATTTATTTGCACTTCTGGTAAATGAATTATATGCTTTCTAAATGTTTAAGGAAGTATTTCAAAAATTTGGAGATGACAAATAACTGACCTTGGCATAGATTTAAAATTCAATTTGAAGTACGGAGAAGTAGAAATTAATAAGGGGCTGTCCATGATGTCCACTGGAAGGAGGGGGTTACAACAAGTTGGACAAAGTCAGGGAGAGAAGGGTTGAACCTTAGTGGCTAGATGTCTATTTATTTCATTACACTTTATACAGTTTATGCATTTTATTATCCTGTATTTATTTCAAAATTTCTTCTATGTTTTGTTTCTACTTATGATATCTATCATTCATAAAGTGATACAGGTTTTTTGGGAGGTCAATTTTTGTTGGACATCCAAAGAGGGGAAGGGTTATGGACACTTGGGTAAAGAGGGGGAGTAAAAATGTCAAGAAAAATATGGATGTAATTTATGAACAGCCCCTAATTATTTCCAGTTTTTTTATGCTGAAACTGAGAATTTATTTTCTATGACATTGAGGATAGTTGAAATTATTTCATTTATAATCAAAAGATCAAAGTTGCATTTATTATTTTACTTTACTTTATTGTCAAAATATTCAGTTAAATTTCTGTATTTTAATTGTTTATTTGAACCATTTTGAAATAAAATTGTTAATATTTTTATTATATTTGAAATTCTAAAAATCAAAAATTTTTAATATATTCTAATTACTTTTAACAATAAATATAATCATTTGTTGAAATTTTGTTTTGAAAGACAATTAAATACAAATGATTGAATATATAAAAAAAATATATTACTTTAATGTTGTTTGTTGTTTTAAAACCCCAAAAAAAAGTATATTTTTTTGAAGTGCTCAATCTCTTAATATGAGTTTTCAGTGTGTTTTGTAGTAGTATAGTTTGCTTTAATTTTAAAAAATTGTATTTTTGTTTAAAATTGTTTTCTAAACATTGACAGTTATGATAATTTATAGTGTTGTATTTATTATAATGGATTTTAAATTAAATATATTGTTATTAAATGCATAAAAGTAGCTTTAAGGAAGAAAAGTAGCCNCAATCCTGAAAAATGGCAAAGATACCCTTAACACACAGAGTCCCTGGACTATATATAATCTTCCCTAGTTGATGACAGATTTTGATAGGGCCCTATCAAGCACTCCCTAATGAAGAAAAAGAGTGAACACAGATATGACATTGATAATGGGAATGCCTTGGATGATGAAGTTGAAGCTTTGTTACATCAAGCAACTTTGTTAAGAATCTATATATATAACCCATTCAATGGGCGTCCCATAACCGTTTGATAACGGACACTAGAGGCGCCCCTATCGTGTGTCATATTTCAATCATTTAAATTAACAATTTTAATTCTTATTTAAATTAACAATATGAATTATTATTATTCATTTGGCCAATAAATTATTATTTGGTCAATATAACAATATAAATAATTCAGTATATTTGTAATAGGAATTTATTATTTCAGGGGCTTATATCTCTCGAAGGGTCGCGAGTAGGAGTATGGCTCCTTTGACTTTATTGTTAGTACAGGGGTCTACGGTTTGGGGGGGTCGCCACCTCTTCATTCGGAGGGTAAATCTTACCATTCGGACTTTAACAGAGCTGTAGAGCATTTTGATAGGAACAAAA